>NC_069368.1:85602860-85906700 GCF_021730395.1 Mercenaria mercenaria
AAGACAATCGCGTCTAGAGTACAGGGGAGATAATTTTATGTTCAAGAAGGCTGGTATTATTGTATGCAAATGAGATACACGGTATTTAGGTATGCAAATGAGGCGATTAGAGATTAGCATCTAAATAAACCCCATAAAGAACAAATACTTAATTCTAATAATTCAATGATCATATAGTAATTTTATAAATTACACAGGTGAGGTACATTTAGATGTGAATAATACATCAAAATACTAAAAAAAATAAAATGATTTGACTTTGACTCGAGACTAACCGGAAATGGCAACAAACACGACGGACAAAAGAAACTACACGTGACAATGAAATAATTATCTTAAATTTCTCAATAAGGAAGTTTACCAGAATGAAAAGGTTACAGTATAATACTATGACTGTATCGTTCTGTAATTAATAAGATTTTGATTTTAACTATTTTCTAAACTTGAAATCATATTCATTTTCTTTAAAGTAGCTAGACTATAGTAAAGGCGAGACTAATTTAAGGGTCAGCAAGTTTAAATAAAGCGTGACAAGTTCCACCGTGGTATCTATTCGATGTGCAGATATCTATCCTTATTGTAAAATGTTACTGGATTTCTTTCCTTAAATATACCATGTTAGAATATATTATATACTAATTCTACTAAGGTGGCATGAGAAATGGTCAGCAGTTGACACATCATCCTTTACAGTTTTGCTATATAACTCTGGTCTCCTCGACAGAGTGCAGAGCGCCTTAGCTTCGAACAGAGCTGTAAGATGATGGGTGCCTCTCAGTTTTGGCATTTAAGATTCTAAATTATAATTATTTTTATCAAACTTAATTAATTTCAAAGGACTATTTTGGAACTATTGATAAATTAGTTTAAGAAAGATAGAATCATTTATTTTAAATGTGCATCTAGAGAGAGAGATTTTATGTATCAATTAATTCAGGATAATTTCGGGATTTGGAATAAATAAATCATATTTAAAGAACTTTGTATCTCATGTTTTTATGTACTAAATAAAATCCACTATAATATCAACTAATGAACTATATATAAAACGGCTGATAGGGGTACATCGGTCTTCTTGGTGCTCGTGACCAGCAATTATTTTATGTGTAGACTTTTATACTCTATCTTTAGCGGTTCCAGCAATTTTACACAGTGCAAGGACAGATTTGCATCAAGGGACAGTGTGACTAGACAGATTTGCATCAAGGAACAGTGTGACTAAAGAGTGCAAAAGGACACGTAGGAAAAAATTGTTAGTCCTGTTTATGTTTCCCCTTTCTTCTAGTATGGCGCAAGCTAATCCTTTAGCAGGTCTGGCGACAGAAATTAAAGCTTTAGGTACACAATTAAGCACGCAGGGTGTTAATCAAACGATACCAGCATTTGACGGAAATCCAAAGTTTTTTAAAAATTGGATTAAGGAAATAGAAAAATATTCTGTTTTGGTACAACTTAATGCACGGCTACTAAACGCTAGCGCCACCACCAAATTGTGGTGATAAGGAAAAGAGCTATCGACATTTCCGTGGTGCAGCTATCGCCCGTTTCTACTTGTAAACACGTATGTAAAGTTTATATTTTGTCTTATATTTTCATTGATAGAACTTTTTTCGAAAATCGGAGAATGTAGTTCCGTGTAACAACACTTTTACTACAGGGTAGCTGTAATTTCATTAAAATAATATGCAAATTGTGGTGCCAGGAGCTTTTCTCCCGAATTTGACAGTGGCATATTTTCATATCTGCCAGTATTCGAACACCATTCCGATGAATAGACGCACTGTAAGAACATACCTGCGCATGTAAATAGTGTAGAAATGAATTACACATATTCCCGTTCACCAAACAATTACAAAAAACACAGTATAAAGTTAAAACACGACTATTTTTAAAAGTGGTGGCGCTATCACTCAAGTGGTGGCGCTATACAGTAGTGGTGGCGCTGTTGTATATGATGAGTGGCTGATATATTCAATTTTAATATATGAAAATATCTGCAAGCCACGGACATTTCTACAATAATCGATGTTATCAACCTATCCCGCACTACACCCAAATTACGTTACTCAACAAAATACATGTAGTAACCTCTACATGATCGCAAATTAATCTACATGTTTATGGATTGAGATTGTACATCTAAACTCTATTGATTATTCGTATTTAATTGATTGGAATTGAAATTGTACTGTACTCACTTTTCAGAAAGAATTGTGAAAGTAATGTCTTTTGTTTACAATGGCATGCAAACGACGTATAAAAAGTGGGGTAACATTCAGAATCTTAATATAGGTCGTAATGCAGAAATTCGGTCAAAAATGTGCTTCCGTGGTTAGTCGAAAGAAGTCCCTAATAAATAGATCCTAATTTTTCCATTTTTCGCGCATTTGCGCGTAAATCGGGGGCCAAATGGGCATTATTTCACTCGTGGAATGAATTTTACATAAAAACGGACACTTTTCATGCTCATATTCGCATGTTTTCGAGTTGTTTACTGGAAAACGAAAGTAGGGTGTTTATTCTGCGGACCGCTTTCTGAAATGCGGCAATATGAGGGTACCTGACTTCAGTTGACTTGCATTTCACTGCATACTATTCAACACCCCTTTTTCTTTTCGTTTTCTTGAATTAAATGTATGGATATCTTGTGGAAAATAGGTCTACGACGGAGTTAAAATCTAGAAACTGTAACAAAATTGTTCTGAAGTAGCTGAATTTTATATGAAGCAAAGAACAATTTCTTTAATTGGTATAGGCTATAACAAATAAATTCTACACTATCTTCAAATTATTTCCTGGCAACAAATCTATGTTTGAAATAAAAGTATTGCTACTATTTTTCTTGGCCTGAATTTAAAGTACACTTACGTTTGTATTTAAGTAGAATATTTAAAAGTTAGAAATAATGCTACATTAACATTTTAAACAAAGGCAAATATTTACTTTGACTACAAGAGTCCCAATGGTCTGTGAGTATTTTGTTCTTTTTTTCTTGGATAGAGAATGTTTCATAAAGGTAAGTAAACTATGACCGTGTTTTTCTTTCTTTAATAACATAATTCCCTGCAGGAAAATTATCAGTTAGAGAATGCTGGTGTTTGTTTTGTTCCGAATGCGTCAGCAGTTCGTATTATTTAATGCCGTAACAGCGCCACCACTACTGTATAGCGCCATCACTAGAGTTATAGCGCCACCACTTTAAAAAAATTCTGGTATATTTCTTCTAGCCCGAGATTATATTATTCATGGTATGTGCGTATATAATTATTTATCATTTCTACACCATTTGCATGCGCAGGTATGTTCTTACAGTGTGTCTATTCATCGGAATGGTGTTCGAATACTGGCCGATATGAAAATGTGCCACTATCAGATTCGGAAGAAAAGCTCCTGACACCACAATTTGCATATTATTTTAATGAAATCACATCTAACCTGTAGCAAAAATGTTGTTACACGGAACTACATTCTCCGATTTTCGAAAAAGTTCTATCAATGAAAATATAAGACAAAATATAAATTTTACTCACGTGTTTACAAGTAGAAACGGGCGATAGCTGCACCACGGAAATGTTGATAGCTCTTTTCCTTATCACCACAATTTGGTGGTGGCGCTAGCGTTAAGTAGCCGTGTAATGCTGATAGGATTTAGTATGTCAGTCTAGTAAAGGGGCAGTTAGTGATTTCATACAAAGATATATGCAGGCTAATCCAAATAATACATGGCAACAATTAAAGGCAGAACTGACAGGTCGTTTTGCAGAAATTTCTGATCCTCAGCATGCTCTGACATTAATGCGCGAGGTTAAACAAACAATTGGGGAAAGCGTACAAATTTATTCTGAAAGACTTATCTCTTTGGCAACTGAGGCTTTCGCTAATCAGCCTGGAGGATTAGGTGCGGTAGAACGCCAACTTATCGGTTATTTCACCGATGGTTTAGCACATGATTATTTACAGTTTAAGGTTTTAAGAGAAAATCCGCAAACTTTACAAGCTGCTATTAATACTGCTGTAGCAGAGCAGAATATTAGGAAAAGGTTTTCGTTGAGGCGTGGCACAGACTACGATTCTCATTCATCTGGTCAACAAACAAGTAGGCAAGAAGAACCTATGGAAGTAGATCATTTAAGGCCTTCTAGAAGATGTCAATTATGTAATAGGAAAGGTCATACGGCAAGATACTGTCGTACGAAATCTGTAAATGCTGTAAATACAGGAAATCAGAATAATACAAATAAAGTGCAGGATAGAAGTTGCTGGTATTGTGGCAAGATAGGTCACTTTAGAAGGGACTGTTAAAAGTATAAAGCTCTATATGGGGAAGGTCGTCCTAATCGTTTAAACTAGCATTCTCCTCACAAAAAGAAGCCGTGGGGAGGAGATTTAAATATCCAGCTAAAAAAGTTTATCATCTTAATAACGCAGATAATCCTAATTATTGTTTAGTAAAAATTGGTAAACAAAACTATAAGGCTTTAATTGATTCAGACAGTGAATTGACTTTGATTCATAAAAAAGTTTATGACTCTTTATCATTCCCACTAAGATTATCAAAGAAAAATATAAATTTGCAATCAGTTAATCCTATCAATAAAAGATCTATGAAATTTGAAAATGTAATTAGGGGACAGTGTTATGACGTTTGTCCGTGTGATCCAGAAGAACTGATTAATGACTTGGAGTTAATTTGTGGTTCGATTGATGCTGGAAATAATAATGAAGAACTAAAAAATGAGGGTATTAGGGTAGTAGATCAATTATTAAAAATGAATAAATTGTTACCAGAAGAACATGAAATGTTATATAAAAAATATTTTTCTTGAATATATAAATGGAACAAAAAATAGTATTAAGTTCTGAAACAGTTAAAGATGATAATAAAAATACTCCGAGTGATTTTACAATCAGATTTGGTCGTTCTTTAATTTTAGATAAAAATAAAACTTATGTTGTCGGTTTGGATAGTATTAACACTATGACTTATTCTTGGCATAATATTAGTGATGAATATGATAATAAAAGAATTCGTTAAAATAATGGTAAGGATTGGAAAGATATTATATTTACAAATGGTTCTTACAGTTACACTGATATTAATAATTACACAAGGGAAACATTAATAAGTAATGATGATTATGAATTTGATAAATCAGACATTGCTCCAATAAGTTTGGAATTTGATTTAAGTAGTTTTAAGGTTTTGATTTCAATTAAAGATAATTTTATGTTGGATTTAAGAATGTCAAATTTTCATACATTGCTTGGATTTGAGAAAAAAACATTGAGAAATACTGAATGGGGAACTACAACACCAAATATAACTAACTCTGTGGGTACAATTTACATTCATTGTGATCTTATTGATAATTCACTTGTTGATGGTAATTTTAGTGATATTATCTATGCTTTAAGTACTGCAGATTTAACAAGAGCTTATCCATTTACAAAAGAGCCAAACAGAGTCGGATATTCTGAAATTAATAAATATATTATAAATTCAATAAGAATATATATTACAGATGTGTCTAGAATAATTAATTTTAATGAGGATGAAACAAGTTTTATATTAGTATTAAAAGAAATTAATTAAAATTTAGTTTTATATAATATACAAGAAAATTTATGATAAAAATAAAGGAATATTTATTTATGTTGATGCCCACACAGGAGAAGAAAATATACACGGTACAGGTATCTTTGACACTTTAACGCAATTGTTTTCAAGTGGAGTTGCATCTTCAATTAGCACAGCTTGAAAAAAAGCTCTGGAAACGGCAGGAAAAGCCGCGCTAGAAAGTGGAACAAAACAGGTTGGAATGGAAGTTGGAAATTTAGCTGCTAATAAAATTGTTGAAAAATTTAAAAAGAAACCTGCTCCGGCAGTTGGTGATTTAATTGTTAAGGAATTACAAGAAAAGAATAACAGTAAAAATAATAAGAAGGAGGATATTAATATGAGAATAAATAGAATATTGTCAGGATCGGGGACTTTAGCTCGACAAAAACGTATTAATAGATTAATTTATAAAAAAATAAAATAATATAATATATACATGTTTAGAACAAAACAATATTGTGAAAGATACGAACTAACTCCTATTCAATTAGATACAGCTTTAATATCTGTCTTGGGAAATAATGTTAAACAACACAAAAACGGATATCACTTTACAATTAATGATAGAAGCTCATATTTTGATTGGTTTAATGGCTATTTTGAAGTAAGTTTTAAAGTTAATAAGCTTGCTGATGGTGCTAATTATGCTGGTGGAGATCATGTTGCTTTAATTAATAATGCAGCTTCAATAATTGATCAGTTAGTGGTTAAACAAACTGGAAAAATTGTATATGATTGTAATAATTTATACAAGGTAGTAAATGTAAAGAATTTTGTTGAATTATCTAAGGATTATGCAGAAACAACTGGAACAAACGAATTTATCTTTTTAGATACTACTGGTGTTGCTGAAGATAGGAAAGATAATGACAATTATAATCTGGGGTTCACTATTAGAAAGAAATTAATCGAAGATGGTAAAGAGGTAAATGCTAAAATTCCGTTAAATAATTATTCATTTTTTCAGGGTTTAGAAACTAATATTTTACCTCCAGTCAAATTCAAATAACACTGCAGTGACGGATGATGATGAATTAATTTTTAGAACTGCTGGTGTTGATCCAGGTAGAGTAATTGTAACAAAATTAATTCTATGGGTTCCACGTTTAATTTTCAATGAATTTGGGCTTAATCTAGTTGCTGAAAGATTTACAAAAGCAAGATGGTCATACCTTCGGGAAATGGTGACACAATCAACTGATACGCGACAAAATAATATAACCTTTAGAATAACAGCTGGTATAACAAAACCACAACATGTATTTGTTTATTTACAACGACCTAACAAAAGTAATTCACAACAACATAACCCGCATTTATTAGATACATTTAAGGTAAATGTTAATAATGATGATTGCACTTTAAGTTCCTGTCGTCTTGAAGTTGGTAATGGTGCTTTTTATCCAGAAACAGAATACACAAGTATATCAAGAATAGTTGATGATGTAATTAATTATTATTATAAACAAAATAATAAGACTACTGGAAGTCTGTTAAATAGATCAAACTTTTATAGTTTATTTGGATTTGTTCATTTTAATTTGGAATATAAAAAGCAAGTAATAACAGAAGATCCTAAGCATATTACATTAACAGCTAAGTTAAATGCTGCACCAGCAGCTAATATTCGTGTTTACGCAATTGTATTGTATGAGGAAACAGTTGAAATAAATACTATTGGAAATGAACTTGTTATTGTTTAAATAAAATAAAATTGAAATAAAGTAAAAATTAAAATAAATATAAAGTATATAATGACATCAAATTATTTTGAATATAAAGTTAACCTAACAGATGGACAGAAAAAAAATTAGCACATGCTTATAATAATAAGATTCCATATACTTTTAGATTAAAACATGAAGAATTACGTGGAAACTTCCCTTTACTTTTAACAAAAACACAAATTAATCAAATTAAAAAAGCTGTTGCAAATAAGAAGGGATTAGAAATTACAATTTCAAAAAAAACAGATGTCCAGTCAAGGTCAAAATGCTGGATTTTTAGGAGCTTTGAGTGGTTTGTTAGGAAAAACAATTCTTCCAATGGCAGCAAAAATAGCTCCAAAAATATTAGCTCCTCTGGGCATCGAGGCCCTCTCTGGGCTGGCCAGTACCGGTGTTAGTAAGTTACTTGAGAATGGTATGATTTCAGTAGCTAATGATAAGAGAAATATAATATCACCATATCTTACACCTAATCAAAGAAAGCACATAGTAGGATCTGGTGATTAAATTAACACAAAAACAGAAACAAAATGGTGGGTTCCTGGGTATGCTGGCTGCTAGTCTAGGGATACCTTTGATTACATCTTTGTTAAGTGGGAAAGGACTACAGATTGATTCTCAAAGGAGACCTTACAGACGAATTCCTATAGTAGAAAAAAAATATAAAATTTATAAATAAACCAATTTCTAACTTTGAAATTGAACAATGGGTTAAATAACTCGGTATTAAAAACTTTAGGAGTGTATTTAGTAAAAATGATTTACCAAAATCAAAGTTGAATAATGAATGTGGAATTATAAATTTGGACGACTCTGTTGGATCTGGAACACATTGGGTTTGTTACTTAAACACTTTGTACTTTGATCAATTTGGACTTCCTCCACCGAAGGAGATAATTGAATATATACACGGAGTCAAGTATAACAACATACAATATCAAGACAAAACAAGTACACTTTGTGGTTATTATTGTTTATTTTTCATTAAAATGTTACAAGATGGTATAAATATTTATGATTTATTGTATAGAATAATAAAAGTTAACAATCAAAGAGTAAATGAACAAACAATTATAAATTATTTTAATAAAAAGAGTTAAAATGTATCAAAAGCGTATATTCAATCATGCGTGTGATTGTAGAACAATCATACGGTTGAGTGATTTCAATAACATAAACGTAAAGTAATGTTCAGTCATGCGTGTGATTGTTCTACAATCCTACGGTTGAATGATTTCAATAACATAAACGTTTAGTGATGTTTAGTCATGCGTGTGATTGTAAAACAATCCTACGGTTGAGTGATTTTCACAATGTGAAAGTATTATAATGTTCAACCATGCGTGTGATTCTTCTACAATCCTACTGTTGAATAACTACTGTAAAATCTGGAAAATACGCTTATAATAATTTTAGTGACATTTTTATGCGTTTATTTTTGATATACGTTTATATTCGAATATGCGCTTATTTGCCAGATTTTAAAGTATAACATTTACCAACCTTTTTCTTCAAACACTTGTTTAATTATTGTAAAATTTCGGCGAATATACTCAATAGATAATGCACATTTTACAATATTATTATGTTTCGTTGCAAAATTCCATAAACGTATTAAAAAGTTACAATATGACAGTGAATAATTAAAACCATAATTCTTTAGTATCTCCATAAATCCCATTTGCTTATTTTTTGTTTTACTTATACCTTTTAAATCTAAAAGTACATTACCAATTTGACAACTGTAAAATAAAGTTCTTCGTTTGTGACTACTTAATAATTTGTTTAACGTTTTTAAAGATTCAATGCATTTTTCAATTGTGTCCGTTTCAACAGTAACGTCTCAAGTTGTATATCTGCCATTAGAGTATGAGTTTTCTATGTTTTTTCTAACGTTGTTTTTTCGGATACTATTTTCTATCCTCTATTTTTTTATTTTGCTTTGTTTTGTTGATTTTATATTTGTTGGTGGTACGTCTGGAAGCTTATTATCTAATACTTTCAACTCTAGTTCTTCAATATTTTGTTGCTGTTGCTGCTGATGTTGTTGTTGTTGCTGGTGTTGTTGTTGCTGTTGTAGTTGTTGTAGTTGTTGTTGCTGATGTTGTAGATGTTGTAGTTTCAAGTATTCATCACTTTTTAAAAGAAATTCATGACGCTGTTTCATTTTTTCTATTTCGAGAACAGATATAGTTTTACCATTATTTTTCTTTAAAGAAGTTTGTCTATATATTCAAAAGTCTTAAAAGGAAGTTTTCTATAGTCCTCCTCTGTTACAATATCATTTTCGATACATCAACACTTTCCAAATACCCAATGTATGAAAGCAAATGTTGGTAAATATCCCTGAAAACAGAAAAAAAAATTAAATAGATTGTTTACACCAATTTCAAAATATTCAAGCAGTGAACACAAATATTTTTCTAAAGTTAGTTAAAAATAGCAAAATAAAACTTACATTTTAGTCATTTTGAATTTTCCTTCCTTCTGTTCTATCGTTTGTTTGTTTTGGGTTTAACGTCGTTTTTCAACAGTATTTCAGTCGTTGTTTGTGTTGTGGTATATAACAACAGCTTGCTTCTGCGCAGCTTTTTATACTAATAAAGAATGTTCTAGCAAAGAAAGTTCCAGTGTGTCGTCTGATATAATATTGCATCACCGGTGGAGTCACTGGTAAGCTTCGTTGTGTAGAATGTTCTAGGTGTGTATGGTACTAAATCCTTTCTTTTTATTTCTCAATAATATTTCCACATATCCTTTGTTATTAAAGTCTAAAATCATATCCTTTTTGTTCGATTTTATTAATTGATCGACTGTTTTTCAAGTTTGATATATTTGTAAACAGTTAGCAGTTCGCTAGGTGTAAGTTCCGTTCTTGTAGTTTATCCGAATTCTAACCATGTTGTTTAGTAAGTTCGTAATATTTGTCACAGTAAACCTAATTTCAGTTATGTATCATATGGTTGTCCATCCCCCTCCAAATACGCAGTTAAAACTAAAGGCATCTTTGTAGAAATCTCGAATAATCATATCTTTGTAGTGTTCTTATAAGTCCTTTCTTTAATTATTTAACTTTATAAGACATATCCTTTGTCATAACTGTTCAAAATAGCATTCTATTCCTTTATCTAAGTTGATAAAAATGCAACATAATAACACAACGCCGTATTGAAAAGAATAATCTAGCATATCGATTGTCACTTCGTGCGGTAAACTCTCTCTTTGTTCAGCGCCGTGGCAACCTGGCCAATATTTGCTACGCTTTATGAATAAATAAACGTAGTATAAATCTAATGCGTTGTGTTTTATCAATAAGGGCACAACTATTGAAAATTGTTTCTTAGTGTTTTAAATAGATTTAAACTTGTAGGGGTTTTTAATTTTGTGGGTAGACGACGTCTCAACCTACTTACGTTCATAAAACCAGATGTTTATTTAATTGTCTGGTATTGGTTTTTTAGAAGAGGGTGAGGGATCGGGGGAGGTCAGATTGACCCTTCAACCTTACGTTCATCAAAGATAGAAACTCAGTTTCTCTTAAAGATTTTCAGGGTACAAATGCATTGAGTTAGTATTTTAAGACTGGTTGGTTTTGGAATTTTTAAATTTGAATTGGCTGGCTTTGGATTTTTTTAGAAGAGGTCAAGGGGTCAGCTGAGGCCAAATTGTTCCAAAACCGCTATATATATTACTACTTGTCTCTGAATTATATTCTGTACTTATAACATGTGTAAATGTTGAGTTCTGCTCTACCCGGGGCTAGAGGGCGTAGACGGTAGCTTGCACTTCCACTCCCGTCCATGAACAGGCTCAATCAAACTGAACCTGCAACATTTTCGTTTATGTCGTGTTGGGCGACCTGTGGTTTTCCACTTTTTTATTTTAAATCCAAATTATGTACTTTTCTGTAATATTTTAAAATTTAATAGTCTTTCTTTAAATTGAAGCAGCAAGCAAAATCCCAGAAAACAGACTTATGGTAGAATAACACTATTTCAGCAAATTTAACCATTATAACTGCTTTTCTGAAGCCATGATCTGGGCAGGATTTTATTCATTTGGTGCACTAATCAATTTCTTGTGAACATGACAGAGATCACATTTTGCAAACACAACATGTATTGGCATAATATCTGGGAACCTTTCAAAAACTGGCCAGATCCCATCATGGGTTCCAGAGTTAAAGTCCCTTAAATGGACAAACTTTGCTTTTGTTGGCTTTTGCAGGGTTCATGGTTTAATTTAATACAGACTTGCAAAATATCTTTAACAACAATAGATCTGGGAATGTGATGAATTTGTTAGATCCACTCATAGGTTCCAGAGTTATGGCCCCTGATTGACCCCTGAAAGAGCCAAAATATGTAAATTTTTAGCTTGTTAATGTTCTAGTTTGGCCATTTCAGCCATTTAGAGGTTTCATTTATGCAACTTACACAGAATGTTTGTCTTGTTGACTCTCTATGCCAATTTCAAAACTTGTTCATGTGGAGTCAAAACCTAGGTCACCAGGTCAAATCAAAGGGAAAGCTAACACTCTAGATGCCACATTTATGACCTTATCTTCATGAAACTTGGCCAGAATGTTTACCTTGATAAATCATATGCATAGTACCAAACTTGGTCATATGTGGTCAAAACTAGGTCACCCAGTCTTATCAAAGAAATAACATTTTGACATTTATGAGGCCACAAGTATGACCCTATTCTCATGACACTTGGTTAGAATGTTTATCTTGATGATTCATAGGTCAATTTTGAATGAAACTGTGTTATGTGGAATCAACAACTAGGTCGCTTAATCCATGGAAAAGCTTGTACACACTCTAAAGGTCATATTTATGGCCTGCAGCATATTTTCATGAAACTTGGTAAGAATGTTTATCTTCATGATTCGTTTGCAAAGTTTGAAACTTGATCATTTGGGGTAAAAAACAAGGTCACCACTCAGATCAAAGGAAAAGCTTTTTCACACTGTAGAGGCCACATTTATGACCCTATCTTCATGAAACTTTATCTTGATAATTCCAAGGCCAAGTTTAACAGTTGAGTGAAAAAGTGTGGTTTTGACCCTCTTGTTCTTATTTTAACTGCAAAGTTTGGCATAATTGCATATGTAAGACTCAGTTTTGAGGTTTTATATCTGTGTGACATTTTGACACTTAAGGAAAAGAGATATTGTTATACAAATGTTCGTGGAGAAGTTCCTTTGAGGGGCATGCTTGTAATATTTCAGATTTTCTTGGCAGTAAGATTGTTTTGAGACTACTTTTGCACATAGATGTGATCATTTAAACTAATTAAGTATTTGATCTGAGATATATGATTCACTTCCATCACTTTTCAGATGTTGCAGGACCGCAGGCCTTTCGGTCTCACACGAGTTGCTGGGTCAGTTGCACACCGGAAAAAGTGGAGAGAACAGTTTTGGTTTCACAGGTTCAGAAGTTTTCTACAAAAATTTGATTGAAAAATTAAGCAGGCAGTTTTGAACTTTTAGATTTCATATATATTGAGGAGATGTTTGGCCAGGAAGCTGTTTTACACACTTAAAAAAGAAAAAGTAGAGCTATTGCACTCGTCCTCGTTGTTGGTAAAAGGTTTTGATTAAATCAAATATCTTTGTTACTATCAAAGATATGGAGTTGAAACTTAAAATAGGTATCAACAATGAAATTCTACACCAGGAGAAACAATCCTAGTAAATCTGATTTAAATTTTGACAGAGTTATTTCCCCTTTAAACGTAGATTTTTTTATGCATCAGAAGATGGGCATATTAAAATCGCACTGTCAGTCTGTGTGCGTGCATCCGTATATATTCTTCTCCGGACTCAAACTCTGCCATTCATAAAGGGATTATGAAATATTTTTGCAAAAATGTTCACCATTTATGAGACGACGTTTCATGCGCAAGACACAGATCCTAGCTCCAAGGTCAAGGTCACACTTTGGGGTCAAAGGTTAACATCGTCTGTTTTGTGTCCGGTCCATATTTCTGCCATTGAAATAATTTGGCATAAATGTTAACCATAATGAGACGACGTGTCAAGACCCAGACCCCTAGCTCTAAGGTCAAGGTCACACCTAGAGGTTAAAGGTTAAGATAGTCTGTTTGTTGTCCGGTACAAACTCTGTCATTAATGAAGGGATTTTAAAATTACTTAGAAAAAGTGTTCCCTATATTCAGTAGACGTGCCATGCGCAAGACCCAGAACCCTAGCTCTAAGGTCAAGGTCACACTTAGAAGTGAAAGATGTTTCTTGTCTAGTCCATAACTCTACCATTTATCAAGGAATTTGAACATAATTGGACATAATTGTTAACCATATCGAGAAGTTATGTCATGCTTATGAGTCTGGTCTTTCGGGTCAAGGTCACAAAATGATTTGTGATTTTTTTGGCAGAGACATCTGTAGCATTATTGGGTACGTTTCAGGGGCATTTGTCACCAATAGTGACAGTTCTTGTTGTTAAAGTTTTTAGCTCCAATATTCGGAGAATATGGGAAGGGGGCTATTCCACTCGCCCCGGCGTCGGCGTGAGCTTTCTTGGTTAAAGTATTTCGGCAACCTTTGCTTTTCTGTCATATCTTTGTTATTATTATCTTACTGTAACTTCAAATAATCATTGTCCAGCATACAAACAAAGTGCATGCAGGGGCTGGGCCCATTATACCCAAGGTCAAGGTCACAAAGATGTTATACTTAGGTTATTTTTAAGGTTAAAGTTTTTCGGCAACCTTTGTTTTTGTGTCATATCTTTTTTGCTGTTGCTTATATCTTAATATAAGTTCACATAAACATTGTCCAGCATACAAACAAAGTATGTGCAGGGCCTGGACCTATTATACCAAAGGTCAAGGTCACCAAGGTGTTAAAATAAGGTTATGTTTAATGTTAAAGATTTCCGGCAACCTTTTTCTCTGTCATATCTTTGTTTCTATTGCTTATATCTTACTGTATATTCACATAAACATTGTCCAGCATACAAACAAAGTATGTGTAGGGGCTGGGCCCATTATACCCAAGGTCAAGGTCACAAAGTTGTTATACTTGGAATTATTTTCATGTTAAATGTTTTTGAAAGCTTTGTTTATAGACATATCTTTGGTTCTTTAATAGATAATGACTTCAAATTAAAAATATTCCTTTATAATATGTGTTACAATCCCCATAACTCTAATTGTATTTTGACAGAATTGTGCCCCTTTCATCCTTACAATTTTTGGCAATCGTCGCTTTCTTGATGTTACTTTAGTATAATATAAAATAAAGACTTGAAACTTGAAATGTATCTTTATTATCATCATCTGCATGAGTGGTAACAATCCCCATAACTCTGATTTGTATTTGTACCACATTATGCCCCTTTCAAACTTACAGTTTTTAACAATCTTCGTTTTCTGGACATAACTTTGATACTATATAAGGTTATGTGTTACAATCCCCATAACTTTAATTGTATTTTTGACAGAATTATGCCCCTTTCATACTTACAATTTTTGGTAATCTTCGCTTTCTTGATGTTACTTTAGTATAATACAAGATAAAGACTTGAAACTGAACATATATTTTTACCATCATCATCTGCATGTGTGGCAACAATCCCAATAACTCTAGTTTGTGTTCTTGACAGAATTAAGTCCATTGGTGCATCTTCCTTTTAAAGTAGAGGTCTCTTATTGAGACATAATATATTGTTTTTACTATCAAATCGCCGAATAGTGGAGCGCGCTGTCTTACGGACAGCTTTTGTTGATTAAGTAAAATATCTCTGTTACTATCAAAGCTTTTGACTTGAAACTTAAAATATTTATTAACTATCAAAGTCTTCGCAAGGAGAAACAATCCCCATAACATTGGTTTGAATTCACACAGAGTGATGCCTCTTTTAACTTAGGATTGTTTTGTTAAGGTTTAATAAAGTTTTTACGGGCAAAGTTCTAATTCAGAGTAAAGCACTGAGAAAAGACGAGCATGCTGTCTTACTGACAGCTTTATTTGACTTACCTCCCTTGTTTTTCTTTTAAAGCATATATGTAATTCCAAAAGTATAAACAGTTTTTCATTGAAACATCACAGGATAGTTTGTGATAATGAGATGAAATGCAGAATGTAGAGAATTGTTAAAACTTTTTCTTACATTATCTTGTCTACAGTACAACTTAATATGAATTCAATGAAATTATTTCAATTCTATACAAAACACAGAATAATGAGGTAAAGAGTGCAAGAATCATAACTCAAGCTAGTCCTGTTTTTAGCTTGAATATATGGAGAGCCATCCAACTATACGCGTTGTCGGTGTTTGCATCTACACATTGGTACACCTTGGTTTACGTTTTGATGCACTATCTTTTTATGACGTGATTGATTTGCTTCAATTTAAAAAGTTATTTTTTATCATATTTAGATCAAGGGCCACCATTTTGGTACTATTATTAAATTAATTATGCCCCCTTTTTACGCAGAATGTCAGGTTAAAGTTTTGACACAATCCCACTGTATCTTTATTATAAAGAAAATGGATTTGATTTAAACTTTAAGATATTGTTCCTGATAATCACCAATGACACAAGGGTCATAACTCATGACCATTGCATGAATTAAATTATACCCAGCTTTACTGGAGGATATGTTGTTTTTGCCCTGTCTGTCCTTCCGTCTGCCCGTCACACTTCATTTCCGATCAATAACTAGAGAACCATTGACCTAGAACCTTCAAACTGCATAGAGTTGCAGGATTTATAGAGTAGACGACCCCTATTGATTTTGGGTTCACTCCATCAAAGGTTAAGGTCAACTGGGCCTCAACATGAAAAACCATTTCCTACCATTAACTTGAAAACCACTTAACCCAGAATGCTGGAACTTCAAAGGATTATTGGTCATGCAAAATAGATGACCCCTATTGAGTTTGGGATGACTCCATCAAGGTTCAAGGCCACAGGGTCCTGAACATTGAAAACCATTTCCGCTCAATAACTTGAGAACCACTTGACCCAGAATGTTGAAATTTCAGAGGATGATTGGTCATGCAAAGTAGATGACTCGTACTGATTTTGGAGTCACTCTGAGAAAGGTCAAGGTCACAGGGGCCTGAAAATGGAAAGCCATTTCCAGTCAGTAACTTGAAAACCACTTGACCCATAAAATTGAAACTTAGTGGGATGATTGGACATGCCTAGTAGATGACCCATATTGCAGCCAACCATCAGTGTCTCTGACTTTTGCTCCTGTCCCTCATTAACTTCTTGCCTATATGACTTTGCATTGGGGGAGACATGCGCTTTTGTACAAAAGGAACTTCTAGTTTCTGAATGAGTTTAATTCAAATTTAAAATAATGGTTCTACATTATTACCAACAAGAAACATTACTCACGCATAAATATTCCATAATTCGTGTCCTTCTATACTTAATTCAATATAATAAGTAAGCTTTATTTTGATAACTTAAAGTCACTCCATTTATTTCAAAGTTTACTGACATTTGACTTAACTTGTCAACAATCGCCATTGGTATTTGTGGCATTAATAACTTTAGTGATAACTCTAGTTTTCTCAGATATGCCGTTTTTCAGGATCCAGCATCGAAATAGTAAAGCACGTTGTCTCCTCAGACAGCTCATGTTAAATTATCCTCTTTTTTTCTTTTTTGTTAGGATCATAATTCAGAATTTATCAAGGCAGTGATGTGGGCTATTCATCAGCTTCAGTGAAAGCTCTAGTTACATATTTATTTCAAGGGTTCTTTTAACACTTTGTTTTTGGTAAACCAGGGGGAGGTTTTCCAGAATGCTCAATACTTTGATTAAAGGACTGAGTCTTCTTTGTAGCTGAAATGAGGCAGCTACTTGTACCAGTATTGGAGGAACTGAAGTCTTGGTTAAGATAGACAAAACCATCATTGTGTGTGTTGATAAAGAGTTAGCTACCTACTGAAAGTAAGATAAACAAGGCAGTCTGTATAAGTTGTCTGAACAAGAAAAAAGTATTTTGACATGAACGCAATGTCTTTGAAAGCATTTAATTATCAACAAGTTTTGAAAATTTATAAGCATAATAAATGTATGGTAATGACAAATTATCTTTACCACAAATGAAAGAAAACAAATATTACTGATTTATATAGTTGATCATTTGTCAAATGCTCTGTTATGTAATTCATTTGCAATGCATACCATGGGACAAAAGTCAAGACTTTTAGCTCACATGAGCACAAAATGCTCGAATGCGAGTTTTTGTGATCACTCATCGTCTGTCTGTCACACTTTTCTTCGAATGGCATTTTCTCACAAACTGTTTGATAGAGGTAAAAGAAAACTTTCGTCACTTTACCCAATATGTATAGGGAACAGCAAGTGGGCTGTCTGTCCGTTAGCAATTTCGTGTCCGCTCTGTAACTCTTGAACCCCTTGAAGGATTTCAAAGAAACTTGACAGAAATGTTTACCGGACCATGATGACGTGCAGAGCGCATGTTTTGGATGTCTCGCTTCAAGGTCAGTGTCACACTTAGGGGTCAAAGGTAATATCAGTTTGTTTCGTGTCCTATCTGTAACTCTGGAACTGCTTGAAGGATTTCAAAGACACTTGGCACAATGTTCACCACACTGAGACGACGTGCAGAGCGCATGTTTGGGATGTTTCGCGTCATGGTCAAGGTCACACTTAGAAGTCAAATGTCATATATGACTTTACTGTGTCCGCTCTGTAACTCTTGAACTGCTTGAAGGATTTCAAAGAAACTTGGCTCAAATGTTCACCACACTAAGGGGACGTGCAGAGCGCATGTTTAGGATGACTTGCTCCAAGGTCAACGTGACTCTTAGGGGTCAGAGGTCATATATGACTTTGCTTTGTGCATATTGCTCCGCATTTCAGTGCTCTTGTTTTTATTTGGCAGATCCCTTTTTTGTTTACTTATGATAATTATTTTTTGAATTACTTCCCTTTCTTGTGGCTATAAATAGCTTATTTTGAAACTTTTTAATTATTTAACGTAGGGAAAAGCGGAGACCACTTTTCTGTATTATAACATGGATGTGAACTCCAATTTTGAGGTGTATTTTGGCATACCTTTACTTGGTAAAGATTTTTTGTGGACTAAGTACTTTTTTTTGGAATTTCTTCTTTTTGTTGTTCAATTTTGCTCCCATTCTCTGATGTAACCCTTCGGGCGTATGTTGCCCCGCTTGGCAGAGCTCTTGTTAAAGTTAGTCTACAACAAATAAGTATATACTGTGAAACAATTTATTTTGGGCCTCTTGGTTTAAAAGAATGAAAGTGTCCCATTTGCTTGTGTTTCCTCACACCCTGGCCTCAGTTGTAGGCCAATTTTCAATTGGTGTCCTCATTTGTGTGTGTGTATGTGTAAAAATTCCAGTGCTGGTTTCCTTTTCTACTGTTGAAAGACTCTGTTTATATATGTATAGCATTTGCTTTGCTACCAGGAGGATTTGGGTCTTAATTCTTTAAGGGTGCAAAGGGCCAACCAGGCAAGGGATTGAAAACAACATAAAACCTAAAAGAAAACTCTGGTGTTGAAACTTCACTTCAGGAAAAAAAAGGCAGAAACAAATTTGAATGTGGAAAGTTTATAAAAGAGAGGCTCATGGACCATGGCAAAGAGATAATAAGAAGAAGACTAGCAGCACCTCATCTCTAACAAAGAAGCTGAAATTTTCTATGATAAAGACAGAATGGAATTAGCAAATTAAAGGAACATACCTCAACAAAAATGGATATTTTTAGATATCAGAGAACTCTAGCTACATTTCTTAAGAAGGCTTTAAAACCTATTTACTGACTGATGGAAACACAAAATTAGCTGTGTTTACTAATTTCATTCAGAACTAAAAAGGCATTGTAACGCGATACCGGAAGTAAAATGTAAACTGTCTTAGTCATAAAGGCTTATATTTAACACCATTATACACAGATTTCTCAGTGATGAATTGGTAAAAAAAAAGCTTGGAATTTTTATTACCCTGTCAGTCAAATTTGATTCTCGACTCAGGCATGCTTTTAAGCTTAGGGTGAGCTATTGTGATCACTAACCGTCCGTCTTCTGTACGTCCATACATCGTCTGTCCAGCGTCCGGTCATACTTTCCTTTAAACAACATCTCCTTAACAACCAAGTCAATTTTGATGAAACTTCACAAAGATGTTTCTTGGTTGGTCTTCTTTACAACGTTTTCAAAAAATTGGATTCCATATAGAACTCTGGTTGCCGTGGCAACCTAAAGAAATAAAACTTTAAAAAATCTTCTTGTACAAAACCATAGATCCGAGGTCTTTTTTATTTGGTATGTAGCATCATCTAAAGATCTTCTACTAAGATTGTTCAGATTATCCCGCTAGGGTCAAATATGGTCCCTTGTTTTACATAAACTTCTTTGTTTCTGAAGCAGTGGCAAAGACATTTGGACCACAAGCATAATGTTTTGTACATATTTTAATATTTATCTTGAATTATCTTAATCATAACCTAATGACCTACTTTCTTGTTTGTGAATGTATAGCATAGATATTTGGACGATGTTTATAACTTTTGATACTGATTTTAATACTCATCTTTAAACCTGAACTACTCACATACTTTCTTATGTTTGAAGCTCAGCAAGGAGATTTGGACCATGGTAAACAAATGCACATGTAGGAGTATGCAAGGGTCACCCTCCAAGCGGGTCGGTTTATCAACAGGTTTGTTGTTGCATTTCAGCAACCAGTTTTAAACAAAACCTTCAGTGATAGCGCTAGTTATAAAACCGAAATACTGTTAAATAAAACCGCTAAACAAACAAAACACCTTTAGCTCATATATGTAATATTTAAAGGCTCATACTGTCTCTTTATAATATTGCTGCCATATTTTTTTTTGTTTTGATCATAAAATATATAATTTCTTTGTTAAATCCTATTTTCAGTACATGTATATGTTTTCTGTAGTCAAAGGTTTGAATATTTATTTACATGGGATAATGCTTTATTTAATACTTTGTTTTATTACCTCCCTTTATGACATTCATATGCAGTATTAAAAGTAGTGCTTTTCTTACCATGTAGTGATGCATTACATTTATTTTTCAAGTTCTTTTGTCTTTTTAATAGGTTTCTTATGTTTAGAAAAAAGCATACTGTATTGAATATGTTTCTGTTATGCATAAGACTGTAATGTTTTGTAAAAAATATCTCTGGAGAGATAAAACCACTTTTCCTATGATGATATTTCCAATTGATCATGTAAATTATTTGCTTCAGAGCAACAGCCTCTGAACAACAAATATACTCAGATTTCCCCATGTCGCAGCTCTACAGAGGATGGACTTCGATCTAAATTGGGGTTTACAAACACTTCTGCAAACTTGAAGTTGGTAATGAAGTTAAATGAATTAAAGTTTATTCGAACTTATAAAAGAGTTTTTTAGCTCAGCTAAACTAAAGGCTCATGGTGAGCTTTTTGACCACTCAGTGCGCCTCATCCATCGTGCATCTTTGATTGACATTTCCTTCTTGAAAGCACTGGGCAGATTTACGCCAAACTTTACAGGATTGATCCTTCGGTGGCCCCCTTTTAAGATTATTTAAATAATTGAATTCCACACAGAACTCTGCTTGCCACGGCAACTGAAAGGAAAACCTTGAGGAATGTTCTTTATATTTGGCATATATGTTAACCTCAGTGAGATGGAGTGTCAAGTGCAAACCCCAGGTTCCTATCTTAAAGGTCAAGGTAGCAGATGGAGGTCAAAGGTCTTATCAGATCTTATCCGGCCCATAACTTTGACATGCATTGCGGAATCTTGCTTATATTTTGCATGAATGTTTAACTCTATGAGACTGACTATCTCAAAGGTCAAGGTCATAGTAATGGGTCAAAAAGCAGGCTCGACATGTTGCCCAAGACAGTGTGCACATGTATGACAAGGGACATTACTCTATCAGCAATATTTCCAGAATTACTTAGAAATTGTATTGAAACTATTAATAATGTTATCTTTCGCTACAATGCATTGATGTTTTGGATTCAAACTTAACACAATGTCTTTAGGGTCAGTAGATATAGTCACAGGTCCAAGTCCAGGTCCAAGAAGTCTTACTTGTATTTTAAATAAAAAGTCATGTGTTTTTAGCTCACCTGAGCCAAAAGCTCATGATGAGTATTTGTGACCGTTCACTGAACGTAAGGCGTTGTGCGTCGTCCGTCAGTCAACATTTTCTTAAAAAAATTCTTCAAAACCACTGGACAGATTTACACCAAATTTTACAGGAATGATCCTTGGGTGGCCCCTTTCAAAATTGTTTAAAAAAATTAATTCCACACAGAACTCTGGTTGCCATGACCGAAAGGAAAACCTTTCTTGTCCGAAATCGCAGGGCGTAGAGCCTTGATATTTGACATGTGACATCATCTAATGGTCCTCTATGACAATTGTTCAAATTATTACCCTGGGGTGAAAAGAGACCCCTTCTTGGGAGTCCCAAATTTTACATAGAGTCAATTAACACTCCAGTCACAGCTCCAGCTTCCTCAGATGTCCCAGTTTCAGTATCCAGCATCGAAATAGTCGAGCGTACTCCTCCTTTGACAGCTATTGTTTATTCACTAATAAGGTAAATAAAATATTTATTATAATTAAGTTTTTTTCAAGAAATACCTAGTTCTAAAATCATGCAATGTAGGATGTTCTGAATTCTGTACATAAGATTATGATTAGTGAAAATACATCATTGTTTTCAACTTTAAAGCTTGTTTACAGTGAAATAAAAGTCTTGATTTTAATCTGCTTTGTTTAGATGTTTTTCATAGAAAGTTAGTTCCTATCAGTTATGTACATATTACACATGATTCATTTGGATTTAGGTGGATTTATTAGTCCCCTACTGGCTGAAAACAAGTTTAGGGAACTATAGGAATGCATTTTTCCGTCCGTCATTCCATCTTTCCGTCCGTACGCAATTTCGTGTCTGGTCCATAACTGTCATTCATGAAGGGATTTTAATATTTCTCTGCAAAAATGTTCCCAATGATGAGAAGACGTATCATGCACAATAGCCGGACCCCTGGCTCAAAGGTCAAGGCCACAATTTGAGGTCAACGGTCAACATGACTTTTTCCCTGTCCTGTCCATAACTCTGCCATACATGAACGGATTTTATTATTTCTTGGCACAAATATATCTCATAATAAGACGATGTGTCATGCACACTTTTCAGACCCCTAGCTCAGAGGTCAAGGTCACACTTGGCAGTCAAATTCACATGGCATGAACATGGTCTGTTTTGTGTCAGTACCATAACTCTGTCATTCATTAAGGGATTTTAATATTACTTGGCACAAATATTTCCCATGATGAGATGACGTGTCATGCGCAACACCCAAAACCCTAGCTTAAGGGTCAATATTACAATTTGAGGTCAAAGGACAACAGCGTTTTTTTTCTGTCCGGTCAATAACTCTGTCATCCATCAAGGGATATAATATACTTGGCATAAATGTTTCCCATGATGAGATGACGTGTCATGCACAACACCCAGAACACTAGCTTAAGGGTCAAGGGCACACTTGGAGATCAAAGGTCAATAGGAATTTTTTCTTGTCCGGTCTGAAGTTTGTCATGCAAAACAAGATTTAAATATCAGTTGACACAAATATTCCCCAGGATGATACAACGTGTCACGCGCAGAACCCGGACCCTTAGCTATAAGGTAAAAGTCACACTTGGAAGTCAACGCAAAAGGGCATTTTTCCTGTCCAGTCTGTAACTCAACCATCCTTAAAGGGATTTAAATATTACTTGGTACAAACGTTCACGGCCATGAGACACAGCAGAACCACCTCTAAGGTCAAGGTCACACTTAGAGGTCAAAGGTCAAATTCAAAAATGACTTTGTCCGGAGCATTTCTTCTTCATGCATGGAGGGATTTTGATGTAACATGGCACAAATGTTCACCACCATGAGGCACCTTTGTTTTTAGAATTACTGCCCTTTGTTATTACTATAAATAGCTTATATTGTATTTTCTTTTATTACCGGTTGTAGGGAAATATCTAGACCACATTTCTGTGGTGCAACCTGCATGTTATAACCAATTTTTAGGTGTATTTTGACTTATGTCTACCTGGTAAAGAGTTATGTGTAGACTTATATAGAATTTTTTATGATTAACTTCCCTTTGTTGTTACTATAAAAAACAATAAAGAAAATTAGGTGCCTTCCAGTAGGAGACTTTGTATTGCATGGCAATACTTCATTCACTTGCTTATTCACGCTCATAATAGCAAGAGGGGATATAGAAATGCAGCCTTTCGTTAGTATGTCAATATGCTTTGTCCAGACAATAAAGCTATTGGCCAATAGTTTTGGTATGTACATTTCCACTAAGTTTTGCATAGAATGTATACGGCACTGAAAAATGTTAAAGTGGGTGAAAATAAAAAAAAATATTAGTAGAAATGCAAGAATAATGTTAATGTTTGGCAATTGTTCAAGTGTTAAGCAGTTTACTACCTTCTGTGTAATAGTTTGATTATTTATTTGTAAGACTATCTTGCAAAGTTCTTAGGTTACTACTAGTCACTTTCAAAGTACTTGCTGTTTGTCCACTGTCCTTTTTGAAGAAAAAAAAGTGGGACATAGAAATAGGCCGCATCCTCTGCACCTGGTCCCAAACTGCCATCCATGAAGGGATTTTAAAATGATTTGGCCGAAATGTTTTCTATAATTAGATGATGTTCCATGTGTAAACTGCAGACCACTAGCTCCAATTTCAAGGGCACACATTGAGGTCAAAGGTTGACAGACTCTGACATTCATCAAGGGATTTTTGAAACTTAGTTCGCACAAATGTTCCTGATGTGTCATGTGCATGAACCAGACCCTTAGCTTCAAAGTCAAGTTCACACCTAAAGATTAAAATTTAACATGGTCTGTTTCTTGTACGGTCCATAATTCTGCCATTCATAAAGCGATTTTAAAATTACTTGGTACAAATGTTCATTATAATAAAAATATGTTATCCAAGACCCAGACCCCTAGCTCAAAGGTCAATGTCACTCTTAAAGATGTCCATTTCTTGTCTTTTCAATTACTTTGACGTTCCTCAGGGAATTTCAAAATTGCTTAGCACAAATGTTCACCTTAATAGTTTATTTGTTATGCACAATATCCGGACCCCTAGTTCTAAGTTCAAGGTCATACTTGGTCATAGGTTAAGAGAATCAGTTTCATGTCTCGTCCATAACTACATGTACTATTAAGGGATTTAAAAATTACCTGGCACAAATATTCTCCATAATTAGACAAAGTGTCATGTGCAAGTGCATAGCACAAGAACCAAAATTCTTCACTTAAATGTTTTCAAATAATTGCACTTTTTAGCTCATCTGAGCCAAATGAAAACTCGCCGTACCTCACACTTCAAACGACTTCTCCGAAACCATTTCGTGTAGGTTGATACAACTTGTCTTGGGTATTTCTTGGATGGTCCTCGAACAATGTCGTTTAAAGAGTTTCATTACATGCAGAAGTCTGGTTGCCTTGGCAACGGAAAACAAATCGTTTTCCTGGATCTATAATATTATATTTGATAGGGATGTTTCTCGGGTCATCCTCTACCAAGATAGTTCAAATTGTTCCGATTCGTCAAAAACATGACCACCTCTACAGTGTATTGTCAGAAACTGTTGGCCGGATTTTGAATAAAAAAAGTAAAATGGATGAGTCTCCATTTGCATGTGTGCAAAGTGTCTGCATCGCGTTTTGTATATCCAAAGGATCAGAAATAATCACAAAAAGTACTTGGTTATAACCACATACCCCCGAAGTCTGGTTTTTCAGAAAATATTGCATTTTTTTTGGCAATTTCTTCAAGCAAACACCGAATAAAGCACATTTATTGGGATTCTGAATGCTTTCAGATTTATTCATGATTAGAATTAAATCGGTAGCTGTTCCACGGATGAAATGCACAGTTCCAAATTTGTAAGAAAAGTAGCGAGTCAATTGTTAAATTGTATTTGTTTATTGTAAGAACAAATGATATTTGACTTAAATTACATGTATCAAAGTTTGTGTTAGTACAGTATATTTGCTGTGTAACCTGATTGCGATTAAGCAGATAATCTTAAAAGACCAAATGTCAAATAAAGATAATCCATTCAATGATCAATTAATACTTTCTAGGCTCGAAATATTCACAGAATATGTAGGACAAAGTGATAACTGAATTACTGTTTCATGTCCTTTTCACCAAACTCTGTTTGTCGCAGAGGTAAGTATTGTCCTTAAGTATTGACCTGGTACTCATCATTGTTCCGTATGTTTCCGTAAATTAACTGTGATATGATATCATATACATGAGCATTCAGCTACCAATCTTGGGGTTGTTGTTTCGAGTCTTATGTCTGACCATATTTTTTCATCTATAAACGTAACAGACGGGAAAATTGTCATACTTCTCATGATTTATAGTTCATTTACTGAAATAAGAATACTTTAAACATTCTTCTACGTACATGTCAGTAATTGCTCTACAAAATGACGACTAAAATCTTGAGGGCCGGACAGCAGTTCGTTCTTTCGGAACTGGCGTCTATACACAAAACAAGTGATTCAGAAAATATTGTAAGAATAAAAGAAATTTGTATACATTTAAAAAAAATATCTGCACTGAATTCGAACCCACAGTAACATGCGTAGAAGGCGGATATTTACCACTACACTTCTGTGACCAAATCTCCTCACAGGTCTATAAATACCATGCATACCTATTCCGAGAATGCTAACTGACTTACCTACATGCTTCTTTGTTTTATTTAGTCCAGATTGGTTTCGGATTTGTGTAACGTTTGTAACATGTATTTTGATTAAAACTAATCATTAGAAGGAACAAGATAATATGTGCTACGATTTATCGGATACTATTAATATAACGAAATGCCTAACGTGTCACGCGCCTGAAATTGTGTTTGTCAGCAATTAGGCATGGTATTTGGTATTGCATGAAAAATCCGTGCATATCGAGATTATATGGCCGGTTGCAGGACATATCGCCCGATAAATCACGGATCAACGTAGAGCGGCGGGTTAAGTTATATACCTATAATCTCGAGATTATCCCGGAGTCAAACGGGTTGCGCATGAATATTTCGAGTTCCAGTCAGTTGAGTAATGGATGATCGGAGAATCATGTTTATTGAAACATTTACATGTATACTAGGTGTATGAGTATACAGGACCTGATCCAGAAATATTTGACTGGCCATCATTCTAGAACGAAGATGTCACCAGCGAGGCGCATAGCGCCATGAAGGGTAGCTATGGTGAGGGGGGTGGGGGGTCTCTGCCCATGTTAAGGGGGTCAGGATGGTTCTCCCCTATGAACTGTTGAAATATAGGCATGAAATGTTGGCTTCTGTTGCATTTAATGTCTAAAGTTTGAGGTAATGGATGGGTTACTCCCCTCTTGATTGAGGGAGGGGGAAGTCAGTGAGCTGTCCCTCGTGGAAAATTTTGAAATACATTGTATGAAATGGCGGCCTCAAGAATTTTGAAAAAATATTATTCCTTTGCCGAAAGAGTAGGTTGCATCTTTGATGAGTATAGGTCACTTGTAAACCAACTGGGATGAGGAGGGGATGGGGGGGGGGGGATGGAGGTGAACGAGCCTGCCGGGCTGGTATACACGGTATAGCATTATCAGACTGAAGATGCCCTGGCAAAAGGTCGTGTTATTTTCTTCCTATGAGAAAGAAGTTCTAGCTTATTTTCTTTGGGTTTTTTTGTAGAAATTCCACAACATCAAAGTATGTGAGTGGATTAGTTCTATCGTTCTATCTCTCTCGTACAATGAGCTCTTTCCTTAAATTTCTATCAAGTTCCTCAAACATATCAAGGTTATCAAACACATACGTACTTTAATTTACCTTATGTACAATTGAAAACAAACCATGTATATAAAAGAATTATGTTTTGATACGGCGTTAAACCTACTAACAACCAGGTTTGTGCAAGAAGTGTCCACTGAGAAATGAATTCCGTGAACATTTCGTCGTGCAACCCAGTCATATCTTGGCCAAGAATTGTAACGGTTACTTAAGAAGGCGTTTGATCGGCGGATCACAATAACTCTCGCTTAACTCCAGCTTATAGATGTCTTTCAACCGGCTTATAGCCTCTTTCTGAGTTCAGCAATGTGTGTCTAGTCAGTTAGTTAGAATTTGACGCGAATGGTATTTTATACGTTTGTTTTGCATAACTATTCGAAGAAACTGTAAGTTTATTTAATTCTTTAATTTGCTAGTTAAATATACATTTTCATATAAAAGTATTGATATAGATTTATCATTACATTATCACAAGAAATGCGTATCATCCTTATCACCAGTAAATGGTGCGTGCCCATTACGAAACTTACAGATATCGTAATTGGATCACAGGTTAAATAATATACGCCAACTGGTGTAACGGGGACAACATAGAAACAATAGAAAACACCAACCTTTTATAAAGAAAGTGATAATACTCATACCATCATGACAACTTTGTAAGATACATGTATAAAAGTTGGACGCAGACATGTTCGTAATTTTGATATATAGGTAAATCAAAAATATAAACTATATAAAATATAAATGTTATTACTTTTTAGAGATACTGAAACGTTTGTGTCCTTTCTGTTGTTCTTGCATATCACCGATCCAGGCAAAAAAATCCGACCGAGGTAATATACCCTGATCAGGCGCGCCCAAAATCGACACAACGAAAAATGCTAAAACCTGGGCGTTTCCCAGCACTCCATTCTCCATTCGAGCGAAATCTAACAAAACTTTTCTATAACAGAAGTATGCATCTGCACATTCTTTTGCAGTTTCACCATAGGCTTTTGATAGAATGTGACAAGCCTCCTGGAGCTGGTTTACTGCTGTTGGTATCTCTCCCGCCACACACCTCTTGCCTTGAGCAAGGATGTTCACAGCAGACTCGCAAGCCTCCATTCATTCTTAATCCGACCACGTGCTGGTGCCCTCTTTATTTTGTATTTTTTGCAATTATATCATAATCATTATTTTTCTTATAAAATGTCCTGTCTCATGAAGCATTCTACACTTAGACAGAAGAGTTTGCCCGTTTTAACTTTCAGACAAATCTCACGACCTGTTTAGAATTGAATGTTAAATTTTACAGCGTAGGTGTGTCGACCATTTGGCTCAGTAGTTAGAGCACTGGACTAGCACCGGAACGATGTATATGATGTAATGAACAATAGTACTAAATAGATCTTACATGTTATCGGATAGTGGCGAAAAGAAAAAATCAGCTAAAGTGGCATTTTCATGTCTTATGTAAGCTAAGTTCTGTTTTTATTTCATTGTGTACCTTTACTTGACATTTTCTTAGCATTTATAGAAATGTAAACAAACCTTATTACACATGTGTTCATACACATATTTTAGCAGTCGGTTTTGAAGATATTCCTTAGACATAAAAAATAAATGACCTCTGTTTTTTAGTTTATTTTTTATGATTTATAGGTACATTAAGAACATTAGGGCTGGTAATCCGTGTCAAACGGGAAAGTTGTTCTTAATACCTCAGTCACACATACGGCGCGGGTAGCTACGTTTGACCACGGATAGAAACGTAGTAATCCGTATCGACCCGTACTTGAGTCGTACCTTAAGGTAGTAATCCGTATCAATTCGTATAAATCCGTACGGCTCAGGTACGTATCGATACGGATTACAACGTTTCTATCCGTGGCTATGTGTGAATAGGGTATCACGTGTAGTAATATGTCAGTGATTTGTATTTTTGCTGGATGTTCCAGTAATGACTTCCGAGAAAGAAAACCTTTCGTTTTATGGGTTTCAGAAGTGATATACAACAATGACCTTCGGTATAAGTAGATCCGTGTATGCGGCATGGTCACTGCAAAGTATATTCACATTTGTGACATACTCTAAGAAAATTATCATCCGATAAATATGAGCCAGACTGGTTAACGTTACAAACTTTCTGCCCAGGATCACCCTTTCAAGCATCAAAGTTGTTCTCTGTTTATAAAAATGAATGAAGCAAATTTTTACTGCCTGTTAAAGATATTATATCACTTTTTCGGTAAATAGTAAGCCGCCATTTTGCGCACTTGTTTGATGGGTGATAAATTCCGTTATTGGGACAGAACCATACCGTGTGAGAATGCTGTATACATGCAGTACTAAATTTGATTTGATTAAAAAATTGTTACATTTCGCATTGAAACGACGCATCAAACAGTGCCAAATGTAGTGTGGAAACGTCAAAACAGCCTGAACTCGGGAAAATGTCTTTGTTTGAAACTGCTTTTAAAATAACTTTATGCAAATGGTCCTTGTGTGACCCTCTACCAAAATTGTTTAAATTAATTTGATTCGTCAAACAACATGAACAAACTTTTTACAAACACAACTTATACAATTGCTCCAGAATTAGTGCCGAGTATTCTAAATAGATGAGAAAAGACTATAAAAAAATAGAAGAGGATCATATGGAATATGAAGGATAATAATGATGTCTCTTTAGTGACATGCAGCTTCCATGAATCTCCCCTTACCAACCTTAAATCCGTTGACTGATCCTAATGCATTTTACAGGACCACGTCACATGCTTTATAACTCCTGAACACGGCTTTTGTTTAAAAAAAAAACATGTAAAAAATCACAATGTTCTGTACATCAACACGATTGTTTAGTTTCTTTTTTGTCGGTTTAACGTCACACCGGTATATCATGATGGAGGAAGACCCCATGAGCCCCTCTGGGTATTATTTCATCACGGGCGGACACCTGGTAAGAACCACCGAGCTCCCGTAAACCAGCCGGATGGCTTCTTTACATAAAGAATTCTACGCCCAGAGTTGTTATCTGGTTTATACCAGAAAATTTCTTATAAAATTTAAAACAAATTAAGAATTTTGACATTTTTAATGTAACGGAAGTAACACAGGTAACAGACTCGTTTTCAAAAGCTGATGAAAATAATAAATTATGCACAAGACCTTGACATTGAACCAAAATAAGGAGCAGACACACTTTAAAATGGACAACAGACACCTATGCCAGGAATAACATTTCTACCAAAATATGTGTGAGACATTTTTGCAAGTTTACCGTAGCAAGACTATCGGTAGTGCTGTATGAATAAATTTAATTTTCTGAGTTCAGAAAAAAAATTCTAACCCTTACCATGCTGCATACGACTGATTCTGCCTTTGCGACCAGTGTAGATCATGATCAAGCTGCACATACATGAAGTCTGATCATGACCTGTACTGTTCCCTATTCAGTCAGTATATTTTTGAAAGCACCCCTTTTAACAGTTAATGGTACTGTCAAAATTGAAAGATAGACAAATTCATTATAGAAATTTAGCAGGGTAAGGGCTAAACTATGTTGAAACTTGTCAGATTTTACAGCAATGCATTAGCTTTTTAGGTACCTAAGGTTACTTTTGAATGCAAATACTAGCAATATATCACTCTTCTAGCTTCAGTTCGCAGTCTTTTATTCATACTTCTTACACATCACCAAAAGTATTGGCGGCTAAAATGACAATTGCCCGTGAACACAAACATATACAGCTGTGTTGTAAGAAAAGAACCATGCAGGCCCTACAATACACACCGAAGTACTACCTGTATTTATAAACAAGAGACTACTTCTGAAAAAGTGCATGTCCAAATACTGTTTCATTTGATAATATCTAGGTGTTTGGTTTAGATTTTTTTAACCTATATGAGACTGGACAGGGAAAACCACTATTGAACTTTTATCTTGACCGCTGAGTTAGGGTTCTGAGTTATGTGCATGACACGTCGTCTCATGGGAAAGGTTTGTGCCGAAATAATATTAAAATCACTTAATGGCTGACCAGAATTATGGACAACACATGGAAAAAACACTTTTGAACTTTGACCTCCAAATGTGACCTAGACCTTTGTAGTCTGGGATCTGGGTGCTGTGCACAACACACCTTGGCAATATGGGGAACGTTAATGTCAGATAATATCTAAATATCTTGGTGGATGCAAGTTATGAGTCAGACAGAAAAAAAAACTATTGACATTTGATCTCTTAGTGCGACCTTGCCCTTTCTGTTATTGATCTGGGTGTTGTGCATGACATATCATCTCACTATTGGATACCTTTTTGCCATGTTATGTAAGAATGCCTTCAAGGAAGACAGAACTGGACAGGAATTAAAAAGGACTAGTGACGTTTGACCTCTAAGTATGACCTTCACCTTTGAACAAAGGGTATTGGTATTTTGCATGACACAACATTTGATTTTGTGATACATTTGTGCCAACTAATATTAAAATCCTTTCATAGATGACAAGAGTTATGGACAGGACAGGAAACAAGAGCTGTTAGAGGACAGCAACGCTTGAATATTCAACAGCCATGTTAATAGAAATAATGTAGGTCCAAATGGAGCATGATTTTGAAAACAATAAATTCATATTTGTAGAAAGTGTAAATTTTATTCGGATTTCCCCTCGATATCGTTGCAGATCAATGCAATACATACAGACTAGCCTTGAGCATGTTGAGCATTCATTAATTTTGGCATATCGGTATGGCTTATTTATGATCTACATATTCTACAGAGTAAACTTAAACAAGCAATAATGGTTATATGGCAGAAATTCAAGTCATGAGAACACTTGTTAAAAGTTAAAAATGTATATTATAATTGCATTACGGTAACTACATTTTGGCTATTACTTTAGTACTAAATAAAATGTTTTTTCAGCGAGGAGTAAGGCATTTGTTGTTCACTCTGGAAGTTTAGCAGCAGCTGACCTACTTTGACCGGGCCTTAGGTATTTTAAATTTAGTCCAACTTGTGACGTAATTATCACTTTCATTTCATTTTAGTCTGATATAACGTCCAACTCAGCCGCATCCGAAAACAGGCGTTAATCGTTAGTGATAAACATCCGAACATAAATTCTAAGCAAAACGAAAGAAGTATTTTAATTTGCTGTAGGTAATACACTTATCTCGTGAACAGAACAGAAACGTTATTTGACATGTTCTTCATAAATCCCAAAGAAAAACAGCTATCAAATATTTGCATGAAATTACAGCATTTAGAACAATTTGAAGTTGTGCTCGATTTATACACCAAACTTTATTTTGTAGTCATGAAAGAACAAGCACATGAGAGTAGAAGACTCTCTCCAGATCTGTTTTGTTTTCAAATGTTGTAATTGTACCCCACGAACAACAAAGTTGTAACGGTGGGGGTATACGGGTTTTAGGTTGTCTGTCTGTCTGTCTGTCTGTCTGTCCGTCTGTCTGTCTGTCTGTCTGTCCGTCCGTAGACACAATCTTGTGCGCACCATCTCTCCTCATCCCCTTGACACAATTTAATGAAACTTCACACAAGTGATCAGTAACAACAGATGTTGTGCATGGGGCATGTTAGGTTCTTTAAAAAGAAATTGCAGAGTTACGGGACTTTTATTTTTGTTACTATACTCTATACATAGACACACTTTTGTGCACACCATCTCTCCTCATCCCCTTGACACAGTTTAATGAAACTCCACACAAGTGATCAGTAACAACAGTAGTTGTTAATTGGGCATGTTAGGTTCTTTCAGAAAAAAAATTGCAGAGTTACGGGACTTTGTTTTTTGTTACTATACTTTATACATAGAAACACTCTTGTGCACACCATCTCTCCTCATCCCCTTGACACAGTTTAATGAAACTTCACACAAGTAATCAGTAACAACAGTAGTTGTGCATGGGGCATGTAAGGTTCTTTCAAAAAAAAAATTGCAAAGTTATGGGACTTTGTTTTTCGTTAAGATACTATGTACAAGGGTTAGGGTTAGGGTTAGGAACCCTGGCACACAATTGAATGAAACTTCTTTCAAGTGATCAGTACCAACCCTATTTGTGCATGGTGCATGTTACGTTCTTTTAGATAAATAGTCTGCAGAGTTATGGGACTTTGTTTTTTGTTAACATACTATGTACATACAGTCTGCATATGCAATCTTGTGCGCACCTAATCTTCCTAACCCTTGCACACAATTTAATGAAACTTCACACAAGTGCTCAGTACCAACCCTAGTTGTGCATGGTGCATGTTACGTTCTTTTAGGTAAATATTCTGCATAGTTATGGGACTTTGTTTTTTGTTACTATACTGTATACATACAGTCTATATACATACATTCCACATAATTATGCAATCTTGTGTGCGTCAGATTGCAATGTACTGTGTCAGTGCATGCGGGGGATACATTCATCACCTTTAGTGATAGCTCTAGTTTTAATTATGATACATGTGTACTTGAAACTGCGCTTATACAGTTAGAATTAGCCTGAGATGTTGTGCTCCCATTATTGGCTTTCTGGTACGGTACATAACGGTGAATGAAATGCACCAACAGTGACGTAATAAAGCTGTGACGTCACTAATGGCGAACAAAATCGATAGTATTGATTTGTGGATGACTTTCTGTTGGTATTGCGAAGTGCTCATGATGTGACCTATTACGTATTACATAAAACAAACACAAGAATGAATTTGCTCTTCAGAAATATTTTTATTTTTGCCATTAAACCATCATTATGCTAGCAATCATGTCTGAAGGATAGAAGTACCTCGATTATGCCGATTTTAAACAGTCATTGCGTGTGACTCTGTGGACGGTCAGGGAAAGTAACTAGGGTCGCAGATTGGGACTTGTTCAAATTATGCCCATGGTGTCAAAATTGACTGAGCCGCTGCCAGATGGGGTAAAGGGTCACCTGTTTTAAATTGACTTTAAAGGAAAACCATAAATACATTATTGTCCAAAGCAATTAGACCCAGACTTTGGCTTTTAGTAAAAGCATTGACAAGCGGAGCTTTGCCCAGTTTGTTCAAAGATTTTATTTTTTTACCTTTAACCGGATATTTTGTAATGTCCTTATTTGTAGGTGTTTTTAAGTTTAGAGTTTTCAATAATTTGTGTTTTTATGAAAACTGTCCTTAACTGGCAGTTATAAATATTGGATGGGAGAGATAACTTTCGATTCGATTTCAAACAAATGATTAACCGGTTTCAAAATTTTGAAATCGCCCCAGCCCCAGGGTTAGGGTTAGCGTTTTGTTCACTATTAAAAGGAGATAATTCAAAATCACTAGTTGTTTCACCATGGCTCCCGTACGCAGTGATATAATGTTTCAAAACCATTTTCGGCTAAGCAGGGCAATATACGCACAAAGAGTTATATCAGAGGAGGATGGGAGCAAAATTGAAAGAACTTGAGTAGACTGTTCAGTGTCCACAGAAAAAAATCCTGACCAGGTACAGATATGTCAAAAAACACCTAAATATTGGAGGTACCATCCATGTTGTACCACAGAAATGTGATTTCAGTTTTACCCTACGGCCAATAATAAAAAGTTACAAAATTAGCTATTTAAAGTAACATAAATGGGAAGTTATTCAATCAAAAAATATTGTAAGTGAACAAAAAGGGATCTGCCAAATAAAAACAAGAACACGGCAATGCAAAGCAATATATACACTAAACAAAGTAATTTGGCCTCTGACCACTAAGTGTGACTATGACCTTGAAGCGAGACATCCGAAACATGCGCTCCGCACGTTGTCTCGATGTAATGAACATTTGTGCCAAGTTTCTTTAAAATCCTTCAAGCAGTCCAAGAGTTACACAGCGGACACGAAACAAAGTCATATGATCTTTACCTTGACGTAAGCCAGCTCTGCAAATTGTCTCGATGTGGTAAACATTGTGTCAAGTTTCTTCAAAATCCTGTAAGGGGTTCAAGAGTTACAGAGCAGACACAAAACAAATTCATAGACCTTTGACCACTAAGTGTAACCTTGACCTTGAAGTGAGCCATCCAAAACATGCGCTCTGCACTTCGTCTTGATGTGGTGAACATTTGTGTCAAGTTATTTCGAAATCCTTCAAGGGGTTCAAGAGTTACGAACAGACGGACACCGGTGTCATAACATAATTTGTCCCTTTGAATGTATAATAATATTAACTTTGTGCTAAAAAAAAATCTGGAGAATATAAAGCCAGCACAGATGATAACTGCTTATTGATATATTATAAAACTGAGCAAACTTTATTGGCTCATTTAAGATCGTAAATATTCTATATATCAGCAACTTATAAAGTGCTAAGCCGAACTTCTAGAGCATATTGAAAAGTCGGCATAACTTGAACTGGTTTACTTTTTAAAATGTTCTTTATGATGTATCGCTAATTTTGCGGTGTAATTTTCTAATTGTTTATAATACAAGCGGTTATTGCAATAAGAGGCATACTTACAATTTACAACGATCATGATGTTGCAAACACGTGATACCTGTCAGGGTCATTACTGACCATTGTGCATCAATTCACTTAGTGTTTGTATAATCTGGGTAATTGATAAAAACAAGAGGGCCAAGATGGGCCTAGGTCGCTCACCTGTGAAACCGACCATAACAGTGTAAACATGTTTTACCTATTGATTTCATGGAGACAAATACTCTGACCAATTTTCATTAAGATTGGACCAAAAACATAGCCTCTTGAGTGTAAACAAGCATTTTCTTTGATTTGATCTAGTGACCTAGTTTTTACCCAACATAACCCAGATTCAAATTTCTCCAAAAATTCATGAGAACAAACATTCTGACAAAATTCCGGGAAGATTGGAGCAAAAAACGTGGCCTCTAGAGTGTATACAATCTGTTCCTTTGATTTAACAAAGTGACATAGTTTTTCATCCCACCTTGACCCAAGTTTGAAATCTTCCAAGCCTTTATAATAACAAACATTCTGACCAAATTTTATGAAGATAGATTCAAAAATGTACTCCCTATGGTGTAAAAAAGTGACTTAGTTTTTAACCCCACATGACTCAGACAAAAATTCATACGACATTCTATGCAGACAAATATTCTTTAAGATGTTTTAAAATGTTCACAGGAAAACTTCAAGTGGTGCAGCAAAGACTAACATGAGTAGAAAATTGGAAAATCCTAGAAAAAGTAATTTTTTCAAGATTTGACAATACAGACACCTACAAAAATTTCATTCATACGTCCCTCATCAATCAGAGGTTAAAAATTGAAATGTTTTTTAAATCCCAACAACATGCCATTAGTTAAGAAAACAACATTCTGTCTATAAAAAAGTGATAGGAGACTAACAATATTTATCTGTCTTAAAACATCGATTGACCCTATCACATCAAGGACTGCTTTTTCTGAAACTGCCGTGTCTATCCATCAAATAAAAGTTGGGGAAGTGTAAATAAAGGATATCTGAAAGTTGACCACTTTGTCACATTTTTCCTGCATCTTTTTTTTTTTTTTTTTTTTTTGGGGGGGGGGGGGGGGGGGGGGGGGGGGGGGGGGGGGAGTGGAATCACCCATATTCACTTTATCTACGTTATTATATATGGTATTTGATTCAAACTTAAAATAGTTGTTTAGCATTATCAACTACATCATTGGAAGCAAGGACCACAACTTTCAGAAAAGGGTTAGGGTTAGGGTTAGGATGAAATTGTGCACCCCTTGTCGCAGATTTGTTTTTATATTGTTATGAAAGAGACTTTATGTTGAGCCTCTCTCCAGATACGCAGGCAGATATTATAACGGCATTTAATAATACATCACGCTATCTAGATGATATTCTTAATATGGATAATCCGTTTTTTGGTCAATTGGTGGGTACTATTTATCCTAGGGAGCTTCAGTTAATTAAAACTAACAATTCGGATACTGATGCTTCATTTTTAGATTTACATCTCTCTTTTTATGACAATTTTATACATACCAAAATTTATGACAAGAGGGATGATTTTAATTTTAGTATTGTAAATTTTCCCCATTTGGATGGGGATGTACCTCAGGCTACATCTTATGGGGTATATATTTCTCAATTAATTCGGTTTGCCAGAGCGTGTAGTCATGTCAAGCATTTCAATGAACGTAATCAATATATTACAGGTAAACTTCTTCAGCAAGGCTACCGTTATTACAAATTGCGTAAATATTTTGCTAAATTTTATTATCGTTATTCTGATTTGTTTTTAAAATTCAATAGTAATTTAAAGACACTTCTGCGAAAGGTATTTCTAAACCCGTTTTTTATGGGGATGTGGTTTACAAACTTCGTAAGATCTTGGGTCACGGTAATTTTCCAAATGTATTTGGAAAGATTATCAAACGTTTTATTAAAAGAGGTTACGACCCAACTGTTTTGAGACATACCGCATGTTTAGTGTTCAACCCGTTTACAGTTGGACACTACGCTTCCCTCTTTGATTGCGCCTGACGGAAGAGGGGGAGGACTCTATGAGAAGCAGTTTTTAAATCCTACCAGGACTGAACTGTTTTGATATTTGTCTTCTGGCCTGTTTCGTCGGGCCCTTAAGGGTGTTTCTCTTGTTGCTCTGTCTTCTGAAAAGGCATTGAGTACATACGTTTTTGGTTCTTAAGGTTTGTTTTTTATATATTTATACACGAGCATTTTTGTGTTTTACATGCCATGCCTTTTTGTTTCCGTTACGTGTGTAAGAGATTCACCTGGAGGGGATTACTTTTATTTACACTGTCCCAGGTCTTTGGAACATGGTGGGGGTAAGAGTGAGGTTAGGTGCACCATAAACGGGTTTAAGCTCCCCAGTGGTGTTTTTGCCACTGACCGTTCCAAGGCGGTGCCCCACTGTGTTTCTTTGTTTGTTCGTTTCGTCTTATGTGTTGGCTTTGTGTGCGTGTGTGTTGTTTGTTTTGTCCTTATGTGTTGGCTTTGGGTGTGTGTGTGTGTGTGTGTGCATGTGTGTGTGGTGCACGCGTCTGCGTGCTGGGGGTTTCGTTTTAAGGAGGCTACGTTTTTGGTGCGTGGCATTCCCTGTTTGATATTTTTCTTTGTTTTTTAGGGTTAACCCTAAGCCTAACCCTAACCCTAACATTGATATTAAATGAATTACCCCCCTTTTTACTTCACCTCCACTCTATCTCTGTTATTGCCAAACAGATCTGATTCAAACTTTGAACAGTTGTATTACATCACCACCCACATCATATGACGTAAGTGCCATGACCCTTGCACCAATATCTAATGAATTATGCCCCCTTAATTACCTAGAATTTCAGGTTAATTGTGGTGCATTTATCCCTATATCTTTGTTATTATGTCTCGCACCACACAGTGGTGTGGGAAACATATTGATTTACTCAAGTCTGTGTGTCTGTCTGTCCTTGTGTGTGTGTGTCTGTCACAAATCTTGTCCGCACTCTGAGTCGAACATTTCTCATCCGATCTTCTCCAAACATGAACAAAATGTGTTTGACCATAAGTCCTCGGCCAAGTTTAATAACTATTCATATGGGTCTAGGCACTTCGGAGTTATGGCCCTTAAATTACCAAATATCGGCCTTTTTACTCTTGTCCGCGCTCTAATTGGAACATTTCTCATCTGATCATCACCAAACTTTAACAACATGTGTTTGACCGTATTATTAAGTCCTCGGCCAAGTTAAATAATTAGCCAAATCGGTCTAGGCACTCAGGAGTTATGGTTCTCATCCGATCATCTACAAACTTGAACAAAATGTGTTTGACCATAAGTCCTCGGCCAAGTTCGAGAACTAGCCAAATCGACCAAGGCACTTTGGAATTATGGCCCTTGAATTGCCGAAAATTGTCCATTTTATTTTTGTCCGCGCTCTAAGTCGAACATTTCTCAACCGATCTTCACCAAACTTAAACCAAATATTTTTGACATAACTACTCGGATAAGTTCATTAACTAGCTAAATCGCTCGATGCACTTCAGAATTATGGCCCTTGAATTACCCAATATCAGTCATTTTACTATTCAAAGGTGTATTTGTAATAAGTTAACATGATATAAGGACTGACTTGTTATGTAGATGATTAGGCAGTTGTTGGAGACATGCGCTTTTCTCAAAAGCAGCTCTAGTTTCTAAATGAATTTGATTAAATCTTAAAACAGTTCTTCCACATCCTCCTCATCATCATATGGCACAAGGTCAGTAACACTGGTGCAGATATTTCATGAACTATATCTCCTTCTTACTGAGAATTTCAGTTTAACTTTGTCTTATTTGATGCTTTTCGCCATAAGGCGTTAAAAATTGTTTGTTTCGGGTATCCCAACCTATTCTAAATTTTTGGCCCGATCCTAAATGTTATTATGGCCTTTGATGATTTTTTGTTCAATTTTTAGCTCAGCTGAACCTAAGGTTCATGGTGAGCTATTAGGATCGATGAATGTCCGTCGTCAGTCCGTTCACATTTAGTTTGTTTACACTCTAGCATCCACAATTTTGAAGCAATCTTAATCCAACTGGATTACAATGTTTTTGGGCACAAAACCTCGTATGAGTTCCATAATGGGCTAGATCGGATAAGTAAACTGTATGTCCAGAGTTAAGTGCCCTTGATTGACAAAATTTGCTGTTTTACTTTGTTTACACTTTAGCATCTTCCTTTCTTCACCAATCCTAATCATATTTATTAAATAAATTTTAGAATATGTATGAATTCAAGATCTTAGATGAGTTAGATTATTAGCGAAATCGGGCCGGTTGGACAAGAGTTATATGCCCTTGATTGACAAAATTTGCTATATTTCACCTTGTTTTAAACTATCTAGCATCTTCATTTCTTTACCAATCTTAATCATATCTACATAGAATGTGTATGGCGTCAAGATCTTGGATGAGTTCAATTATTTAATTATGAACAAAATCAGGCTGGTAGGACCGGAGTTATTTGCCCTTGATTTACAAAGAAATACTATATCGTTGTTTACACTCTGGAACCTTTATAAATTTCTTCACAAATCCGAAACATATTTACAAATATATGTATTGCCATAAGATCTTGGATGAGTTCTATTTTGAACAAAAGCAGACAAGTAGGACCAGAGTTATGGGCCCTTGATTTTGCAAAAATCCCTATATTTTATTTACCCTGTTTATACTATAACACCTTCAAACCTTTAGCAATCCAAATCATATTTATATAGAATGTGTATTAGCATAAGATCTCAGAAGATTTCGATTATGTGTGAAATCTGACCATTAGGACTAGAGTTACTCGCCCTTAATTTTGCAGAAATTATTATATTTCCCCTTGTTTAGGATACTTTGCCATGTCCTCATTTAGAGGTGTTTTTAAGATTTGCGTCTTCAATAGCTTGTGTTTTATGAAAAATGTCCTGAATTGGCTGTCATAAGTTTGAATGGGAAATGCTTTATCTAATAAGGATGTAACACAGAGTAATATTTGTACAACATTTAAATCAAAGAAGCAATGCTTTGGTTTTGTGAAAGCCAAAGTTGCAATTTTTAGCTCGATTTTTCGAAGAATAGTCTAGCTATTCTACTCACCCTGGCGTCGGCGTTGGCGTTGGTTAAAGTTGTGCATGCAAGTACATATGGCTATCATTTAAAGGCATATAGCTTTGAAACATTTTTTCTTGTTCTAGGTCAATGACCAACCTCACTGGGTCAAAGCCCATAAGTCTGACATGTATTGTGAGCAAATTATGCCCCCTTTTGGACTTGGAAAATCTTGGTTAAAGTTTTACATGCAAGTTACCATCTCCAGAACTAATGCAGATATTGAATTGAAACTTCACATGTGCCTTCGGGTTATATAACTACTTGATAGCATAGAGTCTCATAACTCTGACATGAATTTTGGCCAAACCATGCCCCCTTTTGGACTTAAAACATCCTGAATAAAGTTTTGTTTGCAAGTACATACCGCTATAACGTAAAGGCATATAGATTTTAAACTAATTTTTTCTTTGTTTAGATTAATTACCAACCTCACTGGGTCAAGTCCCATAACTCTGACATGTATTTTTTGGACTTAAAAATTCTGGTTTAAGTTTTGCGTGCAAGTTACTTACTATCTGCAGAACAAATGAAACTTTACATGTGCCTTCGGGGTTATAAAACTAGTTGATTGCATCAAGTCCCATAACTCTAACATGCATTTTGGTCAAATTATGTTGAACTTAAAACGTCTGGTTAAAGTTTTGCAAGCGAGTTACTATCTCCATAACTAATGCAGATACTGTATTGAAACTCTATAGATATTTTAACATTTTGGGATATATTTTTCTGCTTCTTGGACAATAGTTTGTATAGTCGAGCATTGGATGTCTTACGGACAGCTTTTGTTAAAGTTGTGTTACAAGCAAAGTTTCTGATATACTTTGACATGGTGTTAGGTAATTTAAATTATGCCCCGGGTGTCAAACTAAATGAGCTAGGCAAAGTCACGTTTTAAGATAAGGAACAACTATAAAAATCTAATCTTAAAAGCAATACGGTCCGGACCTGAGATGTTTGATAAATTTATGGATTGACAAGTAGAAGTCTTCCAAGTAAGTAAAACTCTGCTAAAATATTTGCTCATATATTTGTATATGTTCTCGTTTGGAGGTGTTGTTAAGAATTACGTCTTCAATAGCTTGTGTTTTATGAGAAAAGTCCTCATTTGGCTGTCATAGGTATTGGGTTGGAAAGGATTTATCAAATAAGGATATAACAAAGGGTAATATTTATGCAACATTTAAATCAAAGAAGCGAAGTTATGGTTTTGTGAAAGTCAGAGTTGTAATTTAAATTGTGTTAAAAACAGTTTTTCATTTGCACTGATAAATTAATTATATCATATTACCTCGTTTTCCATAAGATCTAAAGGGGTATTTTTAGTGTCAGCCTTGTTCTGAAGTAGCTTTTTGAATGATAAAATTGTGAAGTCATCTCAGATTAGAAGTAACATTTTTCATGGTTATCTACCTCATAGGCATTATACAATACACCAAGTAAGTCCAAATTTGGCATTCAGCCTTTACTTTAAACACAGGTTTCGTTTGTGGGTACGGTAGATAAGTGGTGATACATCAATATCTTACCTCTCGTAAAGAAAAATGACAGCACATCTGTTTGTTACTTATCACTTTATCAGATTTATCCAAAGTCTGTTTCCCCTGTGTTGTATAAAGAAAAATGGAATCATCATTTTTGGACTATTTGCATTAAAGTCATTTACCTCCAGATTGTATGACTACAACCAAAAAAAAAAAAAAAAAAAAAAAATAGATATCAAGAAATTACTATTATATTTCTTAAGAAGGCTTAAAAACCTAATTACTGACAGAATATATGTTATACAAACACACAAGAATTAGTAATTTTTATACCCCCACCAAACATATTTGAGGGGAGGCTATACAGGAGTCAGTTTTGTCGCGTCACGTTTCGTTCCTTCACATCCCGAAATCTGGTATGTCAGTTACTACTAAATGGATCTGATTTAATTTTAAAATAGATGTTCCACCTTATCACCAACATCATGTGACATAAGGTGCATAACTCTGACACCAATTTTTCATGAATTATGCCGCCTTTTACTTAGAATTTAAGGTTAATTTGATGCATTTTCACGTTATCTCAGTTATCATGAAATACATTTGTTTCAAACTTGAAGTAGTTGTTCCACATCATCACCCACATCATACGACACAAGGTGCACCAATGTTTCCTGAATTATGTCCCCTTTTGCTTAGAATTATACTTATATAGTGTTTTGATACACTTTATCTGTACCTTTCTTATTATCTGATATTTTTAACACAGACTCATCTGACTCAAACTATTGTGCAATATGCAACGACCACTGGAGTCATTAAACACTCCAGTGACAGTTCTAGACAGACTTAAATGTTTTGGTACACAGGTGTAACATCATAAAATACAGGTAAAGTTCGACTTTGGCTACTAACCACCAATTTTATGTGTAGTTATGGCTCCTTCCCAACTTAATATTTGTCAAACTCATAGATTCCGGAATATAACCCACGAAAGGCTTGACAGATTTAGATAAATTTTGGTACACAGGTGTAACATCATACGATACAGGTCAAGTTCCATTTAAATTGCACCTTCTTGTGGCCATGCCTTCTTATGGTTGCCATTCTTCTTTCTTATGATTTCCATTCTTCTGTGACAAGACCGTAGTGTGTGGGTATTCGTCAGTCCTGTGACAGTTCTAGTTTCAAAAGTTTTACTTTTAAAATTGAAAAGCATTTGTAATGGGTTATTTGATGTAAACTGCCTAACTTATAAAACTTTCACTGCGAAAAATATGTGCATATACGGGAGTATACGGTCCCATATATGTCTAATATACGAATATCATATAAAAGGTATCTTTCCTGAAAGTATGATCAAAACCTACGCCTTAAACATACTTTTGAACCTTGACAATCCCTTACTTTGAATACTGACATAAACTGTTGAAACGTTTATGCTAAGTATGAATGAATGGATCCATGTGAGAGAAACATGAATGTCCAATTAAAGAATACGGGATTCGCGTATATGGAATGTTCCATATACGGGAAAAAATGTTTCCGTATACGCCCGTATATTAGGAATATACGGAATGCGTACACTCCCGTATACGGAACCATTTTCCGCAGTGTTTATATTTAACTGTCATTAAAGACATAATCCTCCATGGTGTATTGGTCAAAAACTGAAGAAAGTATTTATTGCCGAGACAGCCCGGGTGCAGTGCTTGACTCAAGCATGTTTTCAGTTAACATTATTTCGCTTTTTAAAATACTTTAAAAACAAAATCTCATGTTCTGATGTTCTTAATTTGACCAAACTTCAGTCTGAAAGAAGAATCATTTTAGCCAACATTTAAGTTCATTTAATCGTGTAAATAAACAAGGCTATGGTCAGTTTTGTTACAGATCCAAGAGATAGTTGTCTTGTGTTGCGACTTTGATGTTGCAGCAAGTCCACATCCATCAAATTTATAATATAAAGAAACTTTATAGATGTTAATTACTTATTGTTTGTGGGGAATAGCAAATGCTTTCTGCAATTTTATGTGTTATCCTTGTTTTGCTTTTCAGGTGAACATCAACTGAGTTTTAAAGAACAAAAGGAAGGAGAAATGATGCCTGATCGACACCTTTACATAGGCGAGCATGGATCTTTGCAGACTCTGGTAGCCATAGTTACCAAACAGAAAACTTTAAAAACCCTTCTTATAAGATTATTTTACTTTAATTCTTAGGTGAGAGTTGATCTAGGTAGGACGACAGTAAATACATTTGCCATAAAATGTGAAAACTTCTGCAAATTTTTACACATATCCAGATCCATGTTGAAAAAAAAGACTATCCGCATGTTCATAAATGACATTTGAACCACAGACAAATCATAAAGAAAAGTAGGGATCATAATGTCTTCTAAGATTCTAGCAAGGAAGTGTTGCTGATTACCTATTTAGTACTTTCATACTTCTTTGCAGACCTTTGGTAGCCATAGCAACCAAAAAAAAAGAATTTTAGATATGTCCTTTCTTCATTTTGGAGCAGTTTCACAGATATTCTCTCGATGAAGAGATTTTGAAATAACTTGACATAAATGTTTACCATAATGAGACGATGTGTCATGCGCAAAACCCAGACACCTAGCTCCACGGTCAAGGTCAGACTTAGAAGTCCAAGGTTAACAAGGTTTGTTTCGTGTCCAGCTCATAACTCTGCAATTCATCAATGGATTTTAAAATTACTTAGCATAAATATTTCCCATAATAAGACGACGTGTTAGGCGCAATATCCAGACCCCTAGGTCAAAGGTAAAGGTCAAAATTAAGAGATTAAAGGTTAACATTTTCTGTTTCTTAGATTTGGCTTTTTAATCTGTCCATTCCGTATGTTGGTCCGTCGGAAGTTGAAACTACTTATAATTCTAAAAGTAGCACATGACCTTTACTGACATAATAGTATTATCCCCTTTACATAGAAAAAGCAGAGTTTTCCCCCTGGTTTTGTAAAAATAGGGATTTTTTACTATATCTAAGTATCCTATTGATGGATCTTTATAAAGCTTTACACAAATTTAGATCACTATAGGTACATGTGCAACTTTTGTCAGACGTCTTCAGTAACGGCAAAGTTATTGCCCTTTTAATTGTTTTACAATTCATAAATTCCCACATAAAGTAACACATTGATGGATGTTCATGAAACTATACAAATACAGATCACAATAGGGCCGAGTTTTTCTTTTTGTTTTGGTAAAAAGGGATTTTTGACTGTATCTAAAAATCTGTGGAAGGATCTTCATGGAACCTTACATAAATGTAGATCTCTATAGGGCGGTGTTGTACTTGCAAGTTTTGTCAAGATGACTTCAGTATGTTTTCATACAGTATATGCACATGAGCCTGGGCTGGAAGTACATACATTTTGCCAAAAAGTCATTTTAGTTTTTATGTTTGATACCTTGAGCATGTTTATATATCTAAAAATAAATCCCACTATACTCAGATCAGTCAGTGAATCAACAAACCATGGAACAGTTCTATTGTCCATAATTTGTGTCTATCTGGAAAACAAATATATTTAAGAATAATCAATCCACTTATTCACAAACACTCTATTTGACGTGGGGATGTAAGTTCACTGAACCTTCTTGTTAATGTTTATTTAATGAACGTATATCAGTATTTCCTTTGATGTTCAAACTTAATAGTAAGTAATAAAAGTAGGAAATTTTGTTTTGTAGACAAGAGTAGGCAATGGTACCACAAAAACTGTTCAAATCCTCCGTTAGGAGAACAGATAGAACAACAAGTATTTTGAGTTCCAAGGGGGCAAAACAAGGGCTCTTCAGTAAAAGGTGGGTAAAAAAAATTGTATATTCTTTATATGTGGTGTAACTACTGTAGATGTCACTGTTTATAATAAATGAATTTAAGTAACTATACCTAAATACACATGGAGCTACATTTGAGTCACACATTACCGCTGTCTTCATTCTGAATATAAAAGTAATTTGACCAAGTGTAAGACATGCACATATACATTTTAGCTTACCAGTCGTGTAGTGACAAGGTGAGCCTTTGTGATCACCATTCGTCCGTTGTCCATCGTCCGTCCGTTCACAATTTCTTGTGAACAGGATAGAGGCCACATTTTGCAATCAATTTTAATCAAACTTGCACACAACTTGTATTTGCATGATATATCAGTTATTTTCAAAAACTGGCCAGATCCCATCAGGGGTTCCAGAGGTATGGCCCCTTAAAAAGGTCAAAATTTGTTCCTTTTTTTTGGCTTGTGAACACAAGATACCACATTTTGCAATCAATTTTAATCAGACTTGCACACAACTTGTATTTGCCAAATCCCATTATAGGTTCCAGAGTTATGGCCCCTTAAAATGCCAAAATTTGCATTTGTAGCCATATAGAGACTTCATTTATGGTTTGATGTGACACAAACTTGCAAAATATCTTTAGCAACATTAGATCTTGGATTCCATGATGAATCCTTAAGATTCAGTGAGAGGTTCTAGAGTTACGGCTCCTGAATGACCACTGAAAGAGCCAGAATGTGTAAATTTTTACCCTGTGAACACGATAGAAGTTACATTTTACATTTGATTTTAACCACTCTTACACATAATATGTCACAATAATATCTTGGTTCCTTTCGAAAACTGGCTAGATTCCATCATGGGTTCTAGGAATTTTCTATTTTGGACCTGTCAGTCGTATTGAGGTTTAATTTATGCTTTGATTTGTTACAAACTTGAACAGAATGTTAATCTTCATGCTCTCTAGGCCAAATTTGAAACTGGGACATGTGGGGTAAAAAACTAGGTCACCAGGTAAAATAAAAGGAAAAGCTTGTTTACACTGTAGAGGCCACATTTATGACCCTATCTTCATGGAACTTGGTCAGAATCTTTATCTTGATGATTCCAAGGCCAGTTTAATAGGTAAGCGATATAGGGTCATCATGACCCTCTCGTTTTTGATCGCGGCCGATGAGGCCGCGATCATATTGAATAGGACAAGTATTTGCACGCTGGGGAAAATATTTCATGATGGACCTGTGAATTCTTTACTTATGGGTGAAACAGGTCTCATAAGCGTAAATACGACTAGCTTCTACTGATTATAAAAACATACCGTACGATTTGTTGTGAATTAACTGTTGTTGTACTTTTAGTAGTTCAACCGCCACCCTTGTTTAAGAGCAACATTTAAAAAAAACACGTTTTTTTCACCCTCAAGTAATAAGTAAGTAGGCTCGCCCAGTTTAATCAATCTAGACGAGCGTCTATTTCACCCGATTTACATTCGGAACATTTTCACGCGTTTCGGGCTTTATCGTATGTTTAACATGGGATTTTTGAACCGTCCAAAGACGTTGGAAATGTTTGTCTCATTGTTTATTCTTTTTAATAAAACGTTACTGCTTTCATTGTTTACCACTTTTTTCCACCCTTGCCCGAAAAAACAGTAATGAGTTTGTACACTGTTCAGACAATTGTGCTCTGTTGAAATTTAACAAAACACAAGTTTACCTGCATAAACAGAAAGCATGATATGTCACCATGCGCGGATCCAGAGGGGGGGGGGGGGCGGGGGGTACCGGGGGTCCGGACCCCCACTGGAAAATCTTTAAAAAAGGAAAGAAGACAAGAAGGAAAGAAAATGTTTTTCGAAAAAGGCAACATTAGGACTGCATGTAAAGTATATGCGGCTGCTGCTACATACGACCCCGACATAATTCATATTATTTATCTAAAAGAAACTAAGAATTTTACCTTCAAGAAAGCTTGATTTTATCATTTTCCCAAATTTAACAGGTTAGTCCATAAAACTGTCCCAGAATGCAAAAAATGAAGTGCTAAATTTCAAAATGTCCAGGGTGGGGGAGGGGGGGGGGGGAGCAGGGGATCGGCCCCCCGCTGAGAAAATTGGCTGTGTCCGTGCATGGTCATTATACCTGTCCAGTACTGGACATTACGGTAAACGCTTCTTTCCTGCACAAATGACAATTTCGCAACTTCTGTCCGGTTTGTACAAATTTCTGGCCGCGATAAACCATTTGACTTGTTACTTCTTGTTTACATCAGGTTGCTTTCTAATGGTTACTTGAATTAACACAGTACGCACTGTTCACACTAGGAGAAATATTTGTCATTATAATCTGATGTTACGACTTTCAGTTCAAAGACTTGAAAACTGAACAGGCAAGGCCAGATATTTGCATATTTTGCTTGATTTTGAAGAAAGCATGGAGAAAGTCACACACGAGACTTACAATATTGGCTTCCTTTACACATAATTGAGTATTGTATAACTCATCATATCTGAAGTACTGTCAGAATTGTTTAAATGTTTATTCTATTGCATTTGAATTTTTCTTACATTTCTAGTTTGCCAAAACCTGAAATAAGAGCATTCTGAAAATGAGAGTTTTGTCGCAAAGATGGAAATTGGCCGCCTTTTTACATACTATATGTCTGCCACACTTTTCCGTCTGTCCCATCCGTCCGTACGAAATTTCATGTCGGGTCTATTAACTCTGTCATCCATGAAGGGATTTTAATATCACTTGGCACAAATATTCCCCATGATGAGACGACGTGACATGCGTAAAACTCGGACCCCTGGCTCAAAAGGTCAAGGTTACAATTTGAGGGCAAACATCAACAGGGCTTTTTTCCTGTCCGGTCCATAACTCTGCCATCCATGAAGGAATGTTACACAAATATACCTCATGATAAGACGATGTGTCAGACCCCTAACTCAAAGGTCAAGGTCACACTTGACAGTCAAATGTTTATATTGGAGGTCAAAGGTCAACTTTTTTTCCTGTCCGGTCCATAACTCTGTCATCCATCAATGGATTACAATATTACTTGGCATAAGTGTTTCCCACAATAAGATGACGTGTCGTGCGCAAAACCCAGAACCTAGCTTAAAGTTCAAGGTCACACTTGGAGATATAAGGTCAATAGGACTTTTTTTCCCGTCCGGTTTATAACTTTGTCATGCAAAACAGATTTTAAGTATCAGTTGACACAAATATTCACCTGAATGATTATAACGTGTCCTGCGCAAAACCCAGGCCCTTAGCTGAAAGGTCAAGGTCACACTTGGAAGTATAAGGCCAAAAAGGGCATTTTTCCTGTCCTGTCCTTTAAGGGATTATAACATTACTTGGTGCAAATGTTCACCACTATGGAATAGAGTGTCATGCGCAAGAACCATGTCCCTAGTTCTAAGGTCAAGATCACACTTAGAGGCCAAAGTTCAGATACAAGAATGACTTTGTTCGGATCATTTCTTCTTAATGCATGCAGGGATGTTGATATCACTTGGCACAAATGTTCAGCACCATGATTCACCCTAGTTTTTAGAATTACTTCCTTTTGTTTACTATAAAAAGCTTATCTTTTATTTTATTTTTATTACTGGCTGTCATGTGAGGAAGCCATCCAGCTGGATTATGGAAGGTCGGTGGTTCTACCCAGGTGCCCGCTCGTGATGAATTAATTCACGGAGTGGTACCTGGGGTCTTCCTCCACCATTAAACGCTGGAAAGTCGCTATATGACCTATAATTGTGTCGATGCGACATTAAACCTCAAAATAAATTAACTTCCCTTTGTTGTTACTATAAATAACAATAGAGAAAATAAGGTGACTTCCAGTAGGGGACTTTGTATTGCATGGCAATACTTCATTCACTTGTTCCAACCAGTTTTACCATTATGACTGCTTTCTGAAGCAAGTGTGGAAGTGGGATTACGTTTATAAATCATCAATTGGATTTTTATGCTCCCAGAAGGGCGAGCATATAGTTGACTTTTTGTCCGTCCATCACAGGTTTGTCCGGAGTATAACTTGAAAAATATTAATGGCATTTGATTGAAGCTTCACATAATCATAGAGGCCAGTGAGACAAAGTGCAGTGTCAAAGAATCATAACTCTACCTTACTTAGTTTCTTTAATTATCTCCCATTATTATACAAAATAAGGCTTGTCCGGAGCATTACTTGAAAAGTATTTATGGCATTTGATTGGAGCTTCATAAAACAATAGAGGCCATTAACGGGAAATGCAGTGTCAAAGAATCATAACTCTATTTTACCTAGTTTTTATATTATCTCCCTTTATTACACAAAATAAGGCTTGTTGGGAGCATTACTTGAAAAGGATTGATGGCATTTGATTGAAACTTCACAAAATGACAGAAATTACAGTGTCAAAGAAACATGTCTCTACTTTACCTAGTTTTTGAATTATTTCCCTTTATTACACAAAATAAGGATTGTCCGGAGCATTACTGGAAAAGTATTAAAGACATTTCATTGAAACTTCACAAAAAATAGAGGCCATTGACGGGAAATGCAGTGTCAAAGAACTATAACTCTGCCTTAACTATTTTTTTAATTATCTCCCTTTCATTTTATTTTTCTTCTTTTTGTTATCTCCATCTTCTTCTTTTTTTTTTTTGGTTTCTGATACGTTATTCCCCATACTGGGACAAGCACATGCATCGGGGAGCATCATTTGATTTTCACACCAATGATCTTTCTGTGATTCTCAACCAAGATTGTTCTAATTATTTTGATTCATGAAAAAAGGATGACCCCGTCAGGGTGCCCTCATTTGTCCTAATGCATGTGTGTGTATAGGGTGGAAACTTTAAAAATCTTCTTGTATGAGACTTGTATGACCCTTGTCTCACCTTCTACCAAGTTCTATCAAGTTTGTTCAATGAAAACTATTGCATGCCTTTAGCTTTAACTAGGTATTTTGTCATGTCCTCATTTGGAGGTGTTTATAAATTTTGGGTCTTCAGTAGCTTGAGTTTTATAAAAACTGTCCTTAATTGGCTCTTATAAAAAGTGGGTGGGAGGATAACATTTTGTGCAAGTATTTTTTGTATCAGAATATAAGGCACACATAGAGGCCACATTTTCAACTTAATTATCATAAATATTTGTCGGAATATTTCTCTATAAAATCTAGGTCAAGTTTAAAACTTTCTAACCCAAGGTCTTGAAATAGGTCACTCGTTCTAATCATAGAAAAACATTGTTCACACACTAGACGCCACATTTACTATTTGATCATCATAATAATCTGGCAGAATGTTTGTCCTATTGGAATTTAATCTGCATTTGATACAGGATTATCTAGGTCAACACTAGGTCACTAAATCAAAGCATAGACATTTTTACACTCAAAAGGCCACATTTTCTACATGATCTTCATGAAACTGGACAGGAGTAGTCACTTGTTTAAGATCTTATGATACATTTATAACTAGGTCAGTGGGGAAAAAACTAGGTAATTTGCTTAAATCATAGAATTTAAAGGTCACTTTTTCAACTTCATCATTAATTTTTGTCAGAAAATTTAACCACAGGTATGTCAAGTTTAACAGTTGTGTATCTGAGGGCAAAAGGTATGGCTCTAGGTCAGATCATTAAAAAACTTTATGATCTACCTGATTTACATAAAACATTGAGTCCTCTTGTTTATACTTTACATTTTCCTGGCTGTTAGAGTATTTTATCTGGCCTTTCAGTTTCACAAAAGTTGCTGGATCAGTCACACAAATGGCATCTGGAAAAAGTGTAAGAACCAGTTGCAGTTTCTCAGGTTGATATTCTTAAGGTTTCTGTAGAAAGTTAACCATTTAAAATCATCCCTTGTGTAGAGAGGATGCAAATCTTATTTAATTACTTATCATGATGATTAAGCATATCAACAGATGAATGTTTATTTGAACAGGATCATACTGGTCATTTATAAAAATGGGAAAGAATTGCAGTAAATCAAAACAATCAGACACTAAATCAGTAACATTTTAGCGCACAACTGTTGTCATCACCCTCTGTCCATGGCTCCTGCTTCTTGTGGCATCCTGTGACATCAACAGTTTTGGTGTAAACACTCTAGAGGTCGCAACTGTAGCCAAAACTTGATGAAACTTGGTCAGAATATTATCCTCAATAAAATCTCAGACAAGTTCTTTCCTGGGTTATCTGGGATCAAAACCTAGGTAAATTTATAAAGGAAAACCTTGTTAAGGCTATATACGCTATGACTTTAGTCCCCTACCATTGGAACACAGGAGGGGACTATATGAATGCCCGCAATCTGTCATTATGTCCGTCTGTCCGTCCGCAAGTCTGGAACTGCAATTACTTAAAAAGTATTCAAGTTAGGTTCCTAAAGCTTAGTATGTGAATAATTTCTTTTTTGTTTGTTTGTTTTTGTTTTTGATTTAACGCCATTTTTCAACAGTATTTCAGTCATGTAACGTTGGGGGACTTATGTATATTGCAACCGCAATATTCGGTCACTTGTTCTTACCTCATCTTAATGAGACTTGGTCAGAATGTTTGTGTTTATAAAACCAAGGACCACTTTAAAACTGGATTACCTGAGATGAGAAACTAGGTCACTAGGTAAAATCATAGAAAAAACTTGTTCTCGCTTATCTGTTTAATCTCCTTAATACTTTGTTTTTTTTTTATTTTCAAAAACTCTGTCAAGTTCAAAATTGAATTACGTCAAAAGCTAGGTCATAGGTCAACTTGGTTACTCAGGATCTTAAACTAGGCCACTACGTCAAATAATAGAAGACATTATTAACACTCAAAAGGTCACATTTTCTACCTGAATTATAGTCCTGTTTGAAGTTTTCAAGGACAAATTTGTAACTGGGTCACTTTGGAAAATTTAGTTCATAAGGTCAAATTAAAGAAATCAAAAAAAAAACTTTGTTTACACAGTATAGGCCACTTTTTTAACTTGATCGTCATAAATCTTTTTCAGAATGTTTGTCTGTATGAAATATTAAGTTCAAAAATTGGGTACCTAAGGTTAAGTGAGCGATACAGATCTTTCAGGGTCCTCTTGTTTTTCTAGGTACAATTTAGTTTATTTATATATACACACAATATTCCTTAGGCTGACTATCATATTACATTGTCTTGTCCTCTAGGTTTAAGTAAGAGCGATAGTCCCAACGGGGGACATAGAAATGCCTTTCCATCCTTCAGTCCGTTCATCTGTCTGTCTGTCTGTCCCACTTTGTGTCCGGTCCATAACTTTGCAATCCATGACAGGAATTTAATATAATTTAGCATAAATTTCCCCATGTTAAAACAATGTGTCATGCTCATGACTAAGGCCCCTAGCTCCAAGGTCAAGGTTATACTTTGAGGTCAAATGTTAACAGGGTCTGTTTCGTTTTGAACCATCACTCATGCATTCCTCAAGGGATTTTGAAATTACTTGGCATAAATGTTCCCCAAAGTAAGACAACATGTCATGCGCAAGACCCAGATCTCTAGCTCCAAGTTCAAGGTCACACTTGGAGATCAAATTATAACTGTGTCTGTTTCTTGTCTATTCCATAAATTTGCAATTCATGAAGGGAATATAAAATTACATGGCACAAATGTTCCCCATTATGAAACAATATGTCATGTGCTGGACCCAGACCCCTAGCACCAAGGTCAGCGTCTAACATTGATGTATCAGACTTTTGAGCATAAGTCTCATGTCCATTCCACAACTCTACCATTCATCTAGGCATTTCAAATTGCTTGGCACAAATGTTTCCCATGGTGAATAGATATTCAAGTAACTTGAAGCAAACAGTCATCATAACAAAATGATTTGTTGCATGTTAGACTCTGACCCCTACCTTTTAGAGATAAAACATTTTGGTATTTTTTGTCTTGTCTGTGATTTATTAATGCACAGATGTATATTTAATTAACTCTGCACTTTCATTTAAACAGCATCTCCTCTGAAACCATTTTGAAAGTGATGAAACTTGGCCTGAATGTTCCTTGGGTAGTCCTCTTCAAGAGATGTTCAAAGACTTGATTTCCAAACAGAACTCTAGGGTAACCAAAAGGAAATACTTGAAAAAGTCTTCATGTCCAAAGCCACAAGACGCAGAACCTCGATATTTGGCATGTGACATCATCTTATGGTCCTCTATGAAGATTATACAAATTATGCACCTGGGGTGAAAAGAAGCCCCGTCCAGAGGATTTCAAGTTTTACATAGAATTATACAGAAAAAAAATAAAAATCTTCTTGTCTGAAACTAAAGACATAGGCCTTTGATATATGGTATGTAGCATTGCCTTGTGGTCAAGACTGTTCAAATTAATACCATGGGGTGAAAAGAGGCCCCGCCTTGGGGGTCCCAAGTTTTACATAGTCTTATTAGCTCACCTGAGGACAAAGTGTTCGGGTAAGCTATCGTGATCGCTTACCGTCCGGCGTCCGTTGTCTGTCCACACTTTCCTTTAAACAACATCACCTAAACCACAAGGCCAATTTTGATGAAACTTCACAGGGATGTTTCTTGGGCAGACCCCTTCAAAGTTGTTCATAAATTGAATTCCACACAATACTTTGATCGCCATAGCATCCGAAAGGTAAAAAACATAACAAAATCTTCTTATCCAAAACCGCAAGGGTTAGAGCCTTGATATTTGACATGTAACATCATCTAATAGTCCTCTATAAAGATTGTTCAAATTAAGTCCATGAAAAGAGTCCCCGCCCCAGGGGTCCCTGGTTTTACATAAACTTATAAAGGAAAAAAATTAAAATCTTCTAGTCTGAAACCACAAGACCTAGGCCTTTGATATTTGGTATGTAGCATTGTCTTGTGGTCCTCTACCACAATTTTTACCATGTAGTGAGAAGAGGCCCTGTCCTTGGGGTTCCGAAATGCACATGCCTCTGGGGTGGAAAGAGGCCCTACCCTGGGTTTGCAAGTTTAACAGATTTTATTACACAGACATATATAGGAAATAACTTCAAAAATCTTTTTGTCTGAAAGTTCAAGGCCTAGGCTTTGATATTTGGTATGTAGCATTGCCTAGTGGTTTTCTAATAAAATTGTTCAAATGATGCTTCTGGTGTGAAAAGATGCCCCCGCCGCAGGGGTTAATTGTATATGAGTACTGTCACAAACTGACATACGGACCTCAACGTATCTGTAGTTTAAATGCAGGTATTGCATCATCTTTTTATACATTTTTGAGTTATTGAGATAAATGTCAGATTTTACGCATAAAACACCTCTCATGTTTTTTTTCTGTATTTTATAACTTAAATTTCCATGTAAATTTCATTAAATTCGGTTCAGTAATAAAGAAGTTTGAAACTTCAGTAATTTAGGTTTTTATCCCCCAAACCACTATAACGGGCCTTAAATTGTCCATTTTTTCTTCCCGCCGCTAGGTCCGAGCTCACGTCTATGTTGTGATTCCCGTAAATATCCAATATTTGGCGGGATATAACCTTACAAATTGACCGGACTAGATATCCTTAGTGCACACGCCATTACAGTCTTTACGACATTATGTCACTCTTCTATTCCTTGTAGAAATCAAATTTTTGCTCGATCGAGCTTCTTACTCCAGACGACTTTTTCCCTGGTGATGTCACGACCCAGAATTCCTATACCCGTGTTTGCTTTATTTTACTCGCCTGGATGTGAATTCCCAGCGCAGAGATTTTTCGTCCCATGGTTGTACTTTAACCGCCAAGCCGCTGACTTTTGTAGTCGACTGAGACAGCTCAAGGATACAAACACTGGACATGGGGAGCCAGAACGGAGTCAATGTCTTCGCGATTTAGATGGACATTATCTTACCAAAGTTTAGTGCTACTTTAAGTTTTAAGTAAAATTGAAACATCTGTTAAATCCTTACGAAGACAATCAACTGGAATTCTAAGAACTACACATCTTTTAGAAATCAGATACTGAGCTCAGTTTTTAGCTTTTTCATTTTTTTTTATTCCTTTCTTCTACTTATTTTTTTTTTTCATTCATTGTAAGTATTTATTTTTTGTGTACATAAATTTGTAAATATTGTAATGAGTGTTAAGTTGTTCCTGTAGTTTCTGTCCCCGGTTCGACCATCCTGTCACAGTTGCATAGGAAACAATTCTTCAAAAATTATCTGATCATATTTCCTAGACTGTTTAATTATAATTACCTGATGATCCCAAGTAATTAGGGGTCACTTGGCTGTCACCTTGACCAACTGACCTACTTTCTTGTTTATTTTAAGATGCAGCCTTGAAAATTGGATGACATACAGTTTTGCACACCCATCTTTAAAATAACACTGACTTTCAGTAACCATGAGTGTGACCTACTGACCTACTTTCTTAATATTTTAGCATCAGTTTGACATTTGAAACAGGAGCAAACAGAAGCATTCTCAATTGTAGGAAAAAATGATCCAGACTTGCATATCTTCGAGGGCAAGGCTATTCGTATTCATTTTTATAAATTTTCTTATTAATTTTCAACCGATTGTGTTTTTTCCTTATTTTACAAATGGTTTGAGCAAACAAAGACATTTATAGGTCATTGTAATCATCTACTAATAGAAAATAGTTTCCGCTAAAATGTCTCCAAATTGTTGTCAATATATCCTTTACGCAATCTTTACATCGATTACCTGTAGCGTATTGAAACGGGTAAAAATTTCGTTGCCTCAGAAACGGGCCAGTCTTTACAGTGATTGCCTGTTACGTTATGAGAAGGGTGCCTTTTTAGAGGTTTTAAAACCGGTCGGTGGATTTGACGTATTTTGAAATTAAAATACGTTTAACAACGTTAAAATGAACCCGAATACGTTTTTTTTTCGGTTGTAGCTGTTTTTTCAGCTCAAGAGCAGATTTTCATTATAATGTCTTCATTTACCGTATAAAAAACGCATAAAATAACCAAATATACGTTCTTTAACGATACAGTGTCCTTTCGGGTAAGAACCAAATATATGTTCTTCAACGATAATTGCAAAAACTGTTAACATAGAACCTACTTATATACGCTACAGGCAACCCATGTATTATATATTATAATTATATAGTATAAATATAGTTGGCCGTATTATAAAACATGTATGTGAACATCCTATTGTGTATTTACGTTCAAACAAACATTGTTATTTCTGCTGTGTATTAGCAACAATTTGAACGTCGAGAGACGTAATAAATACGGTTATGCACATTACCAGATAAAGAGTCCTAACTTTTGCCAACATGCCCACAACGTTCAAATACGTATTTTAAAAAAAATCAATAATGATCGAAATTACCAATAAGATCGATTTTATTAATCACTTTTATTATTTTATCGAGATAACCCATATATTGTCTCCAAATCTACATCGGTCATATGTGTGTCTTATAAGGCTTTGAAGTTTCCACTTTTCTCTATTTTATTATGCGTGATTTGAATTTAAATAGGTCAGGGTTTTCTCAAGAATGCTTAAATTATGCAAATTTGACTGTTTATTTATTTGTATCGATAAAAATAGGTATTTTGAATAAAGACATTCCTAACAAAATTTATTTATCATGAATTTAACAGGTAAAATATTAAAATAGTGAAATAAAGTTTTAAGTTCGCTTTTCAGAAGCGTAAGTAATAGACGTTTCCATTTCAGGAATTAAAAATAAAAAATAAGTTTCAGAGTTCCTACGTTAAAATTGGGTCAGGTTTTGAGGAACAATTTACCCCGTTTAAAAGGATTATAGGCATTCACTGTAAAGATTGGCCCGTTTTTAAGAACTCAACAATTTTACCCATTTCACTACGTTACCGTTTCGGAAAGGATATATAGTCTCAGACATTTGTTCTGATTTAAGGTGGTCACTGATTATCCACTATATATGTACTCGGTAAAAAAAAGTTCTGCACACACGGATGTTTAGGGTGACTATATTTACATTATATGACACACACCAAACATGAATATACCAGATTAAACTTTAATCAAAGCTTAACAAAAAACTGAAAACGAAAATAAATCGAAGTTTCCGTTCTTGAGTAATTCATAAAAGATGTTCCCAAGGGTCCTCTGTCAAAAATTGTTTAATCACTGTTTTACTACCAAACAATAAAAATGCGTATATCCTCCAAGCTGAATGTGACACTCTGCTTGATACCGCTGATTAAGACGAACAACAGTATTCCAGTGAATTGCAAATATCGCTGCAACATCCTGGGGTCGCATACCAGCTTGTAAATGTCCCAGAGCACGAGCCCGGTTTTCATCAGTTAGTCGTCTTAACGGACGCCTTGGCAGTACATTAGCCATTACTGTGACAGTGGCCAAACTTTGAATATAGATCGCAAGTTTATTTTCTTTTATGAAATTCATTTTACAAACAAAGTAATTAAGTAAATAAGTTACTAGGTGTTTGATTGATTAAAAATAGAATAAATTACTCATATTCAGGACTTTGTCTGTGTTTACGGTGAGTATGGGAGGAAAGAATGCAAGCAAGACTATTCTGAGCACTTTTCTAATTTACTGCTAATTTTGCTTGTGCATATAAGCTGTTATAACTTGATCATTTATGTATCGATTTTCATTCTGTTTCGATCAGTGTCCTTGTAACAGATATCTGTTGACTATGGTAAATCCATGTAATTTTTTAATTTGCGCTATGATGAAGAAAACATCCAGCTGTGAAGGACTTCTTTTTACCGAGTATATATATATATATGCTTAATGTCGGTCAAACCAGTTTGGATCAGAACAAACAAGCTTTGCCTTTGGTTTAAAGTGACAATATTGTATTATCCCCCGACGAAGTCGGAGGGGATATTTTTTAAAATCAAATAAAGGGTACGGCTATGGGCACAAATTTGCACCAACATATGCTACTTTAGTTTTAGCATTTTAGAAGAAAAATATATACTAAATTAGAACAGAAATATGACATAGAATTTGCGCATCATATACAAGAAAACTGGAAAAGGTACCTGGATGATTGCTTCATATTCTGGAATAAGCAAAAAAGGAACTCAAACGATTTCATGAAATGTTAAATGATCTTCATAAAGACATTTGTTTTACAATAGATTCAAGTAACCAAACATTACCATTTCTTGACATATTGATCATTAAACACAACACTGACAATAGTACAGATAAATATTTCAAAGATACTGATACTAAACAATATTTAAGCTTTCGTGCCATACACAGCATACAAACAAAAACATTTCTTTTAATTAAGCAAGACGCATTTTCACAATCGTATCGGATTTCAAACTTAAATCTCAAAGTCTTGAAGAACTGAATGTTTCTAAATTCTCCTGTTCCCAATAGTATATATTCATTTACAGGCGTTTACACAAAAATGTCAGCGTTATTCCATCGTGTTTCGGGATTGTCAGAAAATATTTATAGAAGAAACTAACTTATTTAACTTTAATGGAAAGATTTTTTATGTACATGAAAACATGTCCTGGGATGTGAAAAACGTCATTTATGTTATAACATGTAATGGCTGCCATGAATATTACATAGGTCAAACAGGAGACAAATTAAGAACTAGAAGAACAATTCATTCTCAATAAATTAGAGACCCATAGGTAAGACAACTACCTGTAAGTAGTCATATAGACATTTGCTGTATAAAAGAGCCAAACTTTACTATACTCAAACGCAAAAGAAAGTGTGCATTTTTTAAAAATTTGAATATTCTCAGTTCTAAAAGAGGTATCCGTCTACAATTTGCAACATACTTTGCTCAAAGCATGTACTAGGTAAGGATGTCATCCCCCGCCCTTCAGTTTGATGAACATCGGATAAAAGCTGCTCAAGTTAGAGAGCGAAAGATATCAACTTTTAGTCAATTATGACTAAAGAAAGACTTGGAGGACCAAGCTGGTTATCTAACCTGTCTGAGATGGTCTAGATATTATGTGCATAAACATATTGAACAGGTGTGGTGAACATTGGATAAGAACTGCTCAAGTCAGAGAGAAGACACGGTCAGTGTTCGTATTTTAGTTTTAACTAGAGCCTCTAGGGAAATACAGTTGGTTATCGAACTTTGCTGTGATATTATGCCCATTAACACTGTGATCAAGTTTGGTGAACATTGGATAAGATCTGCTCAAGTTAGAGAGTAGACACAATTTGTCAATTACATTTATAATTTTAAATAATATTTACGTAGGACCAAAAGGCATTGAATTGGCTACATGTATGTAGCCCTTCCCATACCAATCCCTTATTAAAACACAATGTTTAGGTCTATATCTCGACACTGAAAATTGTGCACATCACAATGTCACTATGATGTTCGAACCTAAAGGGGCTGTTAAACTAACATATGGCTAAATTTTTATTCGCAATATAAGTCTAGGTGGGAAACACTAGTTTGATATTTTGACTGTACTGTAAAACCTTTGTAGTGTTCATACTCCTTTAACTCATATATTTGTTTTAATACATCTTCCAAAATGTTGAAGTATAACCTTACAATTTAGTCGACCACTAACTTAATCGCCAGATAAAATCTTAAACTAGTAGGTCCTATACACGGCCTTCAACAAACGAGAAATGACTACTCTACTTACATTCTCGGATACTTATGGCAGTGACTCAAAGTAAGAATCGTGCAAAACTTTGTTAAGTGCCAGGATGCAAAAAAAAAAATATTCATTTGATAGCTCCTCAACCTAGTTCTAATACATGCTACTAGGTACCCACCCCCTAAGTGAATAAACAGGTTTTATTGTATGAACTTTCTTTTAAAGGAATTTTTCACAGATTTTATCATGTTCTGGAGGCCAAGTTTACAATTTGTGTGTGGATGTGAATCACTAAATGATTACGAATCTTTTCACAGTTCGACAAAATATCAGACTAAAATGAAATTTAAGCCATAATTACCGCACAAGCTGGACTATCGTCGGCAATACATGTATCATGTTAGTACAAATGGGGTGTCACTGGCAGTACTGCAAACCGAGTTTTTGTTCCTGTCGTATGTGGTTTGAGCTTCGTGACTATTGTATGAAGAACAACTGATCTTAAATGCAGAAGATTCTTAATCGTATAGTTATTATGAACAGAAAAGAACAGAATTTTTTATTCACTTGAACTCAAACCTCGTGATAAACAAATTTACAAACAAATTAACATGGCATGAAAAAAAAAACAAATGACATGTATACATTTTTAACGGATTTTGACATTAAACGTACATATATAAATATATTTGTAAGATTATTCAGGATTTGGATGGACGGATTAACATTTAAAAGCATACAAGTACTATACAGTTAATTATAATATTCAACGTCGCACCTATGCGCCACAAGCCAACAAATTACACTACACACAAAGTACTTCGGAACTGTTTAAAATCAGATTCTAATAAATAAAGGTGTATGTCAAAGTTACAATGCAAATGAGTAAGATACAAGTCGAGTGGCGCATAGGTTCAACAAAACAATACATGTAGGCCAAATGTCCATGTTACGCAACGCTGTAACTAGATGTAAGTATTGGAGTCTGATTCATGTATTGGTAATTAAAATACTGTCTTCTCTAATTCAGCACTACGCTAAATGGACACCCTAAAAATACATGTTGCGTTACAATATTACACATTATTTAAACACGATAGAAAGGACATTAATGCTTTGATAACAACAATAAACGACTACTGTTTATAGAACACAAAAAGTATTTCGGAACTGTTTAACATCAGTTTCTATGTATATAGTTCCACATATATTACATTTATTGAACTAACTATTCATGATCTGGTATCGCAATTCCACAGCTTCATAAATAAATTTGCATAACATTTCAATTTCATTTTTTTTCTGCTACTATTTAATAATTGTTTAAACTTAAACATACTGGGTCTATTTCTATACTAACCGTCTTAACCTTTCATATGCTGGACACTTAAAAACAAAATGGAATTCATCTTCAATATCGTTGGTATTACAAATTTTACAAAACCTTTGATTACGATCTACTCTCTCACTTGAAAATCAACCTGTTTGTATCCTTAGACTATGTGCTGAGATTCGTATTTTTGTTAATGCTATTCTAAGTTTTCTCGAGGCTATATTTTCTAAATAAGATTCCAATCCAAAATTAACTTTAATAGATCTATACAATATAAGTACATTATTCGAATCTATACTGGCTCTCCATTCTTGTATATACTCGTCTAATAATCTCTGTTTAAAAACATTCAAAAACTGACTCTGGTTTATATTTGTAGGATATAACCATACATCTAAAAGGTCATATCTTTCAAGTAAGTTTCGTACTTGTGTGAACCAGTTATTGTATCCCTTACGGGCATCTGTCAAACCAGAATCGACTTTAGACTGGATAATAATATTATTTGTATTCGTTATTTTAAACCAATATTTAATGATGCGGATGTATCTGTTTAGATATAGCTGATATCTTCCAAGTTCCCCGTACACAGCTACATTACTACAAGACTGTCTTACACCAAGAAGCACTTTACAATGTCTAATATGAACATTTTCTAAATTTTTCGACTTAGTAAAGCCCCATATTTCGCCACCATACATAATTGTCGATGCCACAAAGGAATCAAATAGCTGTAACGCCAGTTTTGGTTTTGTATCATATTTCTTTAAATTATCTATGAGGGTATTAAGAGCTTTTAAACCTTTACCATACAAAGTTTGAGTACTAAAATTACAATTTCCAGTATAATTAAGTGTAACACCTAAATAATTAAAGTCATGGACCACATCTATAACATCTTCTCCGTATATCCATTTTTCGTTAGCTTTTAGACCACCTCTCTTACGGAAAACAACTATTTTAGTTTTGGCTACATTTACTTCCAAGCCCCATTTATTACAATATTCGAGTAATTTATTTAACGAACATTGAAGATCAAAAGGATTTTCGCCAATAAGAGCCATATCGTCAGCGAACAAAAGTAAAATTAAATATACATCTTGAAAACTTATACCATAATTATTTGTACTTTGTAAATACAGTTCTAGATCCTCTATAAATAGTAAAACATTACTGGCGAAATTATCTCCCCTTGACGTAAACCAATAAAAATATCGAAAAAGTCAGAAAAACTGCCACATGACTTTATACATGATTTTACTGAGTTGTACATACTTCTTTCAATTCTTAGCAATTTACCATTTAAACCTATATTACACAATTTATACCAAAGTGCATTCCTGTATATGGAATCAAAACAACGGCGTAAATCAATAAATGCACAACACAATCGTTTATTTTCATTCAATTTTTTTTAATCAGGGATTGTAAAGTGAAAACAGCATCTATTGTTGAGCAACCTTTTTAATATCTGAATTGTGCATCAGATATTACATTATTTTCATTACACCATTTAGTAATTCGTTGGTTTAATACACTAGTGAACAGTTTACCAAGATGACTTAGTAAGGTTATACCTCTGTAATTTTGTACATCTTCTTTATTTCCTTTTTTATGTAAGGGTATTATACAACCTTTTGTCCATATTTCCGGGTAAATACCCGATTCTAAAATATTATTTAATAATTCAGTAATATGACCCGAAAGAATATCACTTGCTTCTATAAAGTATTCATTTAGCAGGTTATCCAAACCAGCTGCTTTATTTCTGTTAAGCACTAAAAGTGCCTTACACACCTCTTGACAGGTTATATTACTATCTAATTTAGGAAAAACAGGGTTAAAATCATCAAAATCGTGACTGTTATTAAAATTTTCTGCACTCTGATGAGACGCATGATTTACCTCCGAGAACATATTTTCAAAATAAAGTTTAAAATCATCTAATGCTGTTTCAATAATATTTGCCCCCGTTTGACATTTAAAATAACGCCAAAAAAAAAAAAAAAAAAAACTCCCGAGGTTTGCACCTTTTTTAGTTCTCAAAATGTTTTATTAATTGCCATTTAAAAGACCTGCGTTTTTTCTTTAAAAGATCTTTGTATGATTTCCTTAACCGCACCAGTTCCAGTCGATTAGACTCCGTATGAGTAATATTAAATTGATAAAGATCATGTTTAAACAGACGCTTTGCCTCTTTACAGTCATAGTCAAACAATTTAGACGACTTATCTTCTGTGACTTCAATGTTGGTACTTTTACTACCATATTTTAAGAATAAGGGGTCTGCCACCTCCCTAACTACGTCCGAGAATGCCTTCACCATTTTATTTACACTATTTGCATTGTTCATATCATATTGTTATAATATGCCATTTAAAACTGGCAAATTTGCTATCAATCGAGCACGCTATGCTTCTTTTGCATTATCACCCCATTTGACAAACTCGTAGTTAAAAGAAGTGGACCAATTTTCAACCTCTGAATGAAACAAAACTTCAAACTTTAAAGCAGAATGATCACTAAACTTATTGAAATTACTAACATTAAAATTATTTATCATTTTGAAATCTTTTTCACTGAACAGTAAATAATCAATCACTCTGGCTCCATTATTACTGTAACACGTATACACACCTTCACAAAATCGGCGCCTAAACGGCCATTACCTATTCGGAGGGAAGTAGACTTGCACATGTCTATTAGTCTGTTACCATAAGAGTAACTTCCCTTATCCATTGAAAATCGCGACAGAGGCGTATCAATAAAATATTCATCCTCGTCGATGTCAGACACATAATTATCACATAAGATAAACTCGTTTTTACACGATGTCCTTGCGTTAAAATCACCGGAAATCAGTACCGTGCCTCTGGATTTAAAATATTCTATATCATTTCGCAAACAGTCAAATAAGTCTATATCCAGTATATTTGCAACCGGCGAATTTTCGGGCCATAAATATACTGCCACCAAGTAAATATCAGAAGAGGTTTTAAAGAAATATTAATCAAACTTTAACCAGACAATCGTGTCGTGTACATTTTTAACAAGTTAAATTCCATCTTTAATACTATTTTGTACGTATAACACAATTCCATCACTATTTCGTTTTGCATTGCGATGCCTAAACTTTCGATATAAATTGTAACAAAAATAACCGTCTAATTCAATGTTACTTAATTTACTGGTCCATGACTCCGTGAGAAATATAACATCGTTTTCCGTCAAGAAATCTGTGAAATTTGTGTCCGCTCTTTTAGCAGGACTAAGTCCATTGCAGTTCCAAACTAAACACTTAAGTCCATCCACGAGCTCCTACGCGTCGGGAACAGCTTTGCCGTTGACGTATAACCTATCGTATGAGACCCAGGCAGTATTGCCTGCCTCTTTTTCCTGCTTCATTTTCTTTAAAAGATCTTTCCACTTCACTGCAATGTCCGGTGGAAACTTCTCCCTGACATATCAACACGTACCCTTAAGTTTATGACTAGATTTCCGAACGACTTCCCTGTCCTGGAACAGGTTGAACTTGCAAACAATGCGACGAATATCAGCTAGCTTTCGATTTGAGCTTATGCAAGAGGACCCATGCGATGTGCCCTTTCAATTTTCATATTTGCCACTAAGTCTCTTGCAAGCTGTAGTTTTTCGACCATGAAATTTCGGAGGATAGTTTCTGTTTTTTCTGGATTTTCATTAGTTTCTTCCTTTATTCCACCGAAAATCAAATTATTACGCATATATTGCGACTGCATATAGGTCAAGGACTATTTCATTTCGACATTTTTCTTTTCTTTATGTTTGCTATAACATTTTAATACTCGCAAGTCTGTTCGTCAAAAATAACACGTATCGTAATTGACTGTATTGTAAAAGAGCAATAACATTTACAGATTTTAGGAAATTTTAGGTTTAGACAAAGCATCTTGTGTCGAATGCCTCTTAGCTCGTCCAAGTGGTGGTCTATGTTTTAGAATAGCATTAACAAAACTGCACTTTCTCCTGGGATTTTAATCAGAATAGTGTACTTGTTACAAGTAAATTGTACATTCTAACTTGTGCTAACTATCACCTTGATTCAGCGGTTACCTATCATTAAAGGCTACTTTCAATTCACCCCGTCCAGTTTCCTTATATAAACTGTTGCGTTAAGCGGTACCTGATTTAAGCGGGCAGCGGTCAATTTAATGTACTCCCGAATGCATCTTCTTACCCGATTTAACGGTCACTTCGCAACTTTTCTCTACTCGATTATCGACGCGAGGTCACAGAATGATCAAGTATCAATTGTATACATGTTTGTCATAAATTATCCTTGGTTTATCCCGTTAGTGGTAAATTGCGTGTTTGGGAGAGGTGCCCAGCCTGCCTGAGCATGATTTTGGATTTTCTATTGAGATGTTTGCGCAACTGTAAAGTACGTAAGGAAACTGGATAAAGCTTTTACTTACCTAGCTGCTTCTGAATTGATCCAATTATCTACTATATTCTAAATTTTCGTGTTAGTATATATTCATTTATAAGTGTTTACACAAACATTTCAGCGTGTTTTGATCGGACGCTTTCATTATTTGTACTAGGTGTTTCAGGATTGTCAGACAATATTTATTTGAATTGCACCAACCATTAAACTGAACGAGTCACTCCAATTTTTATGTAGCTTACGAATGCTTGTTATTATAAATGCCTATGGACCATGGAACAGTCAAAAAATGATGCATAAACTAAGCTGACAACCGTAATCTTAGCCTATTATGAAATGGACACGCCGTATCAGCATCATATTAATTCCACATAGCCTGGTTCCCAACTTGTTGTAGCAAAAGTTTATGAAACGGAGAGGAAAACTGGCACATGTGCAATTACGCAACTGTGTGTTAGTTCGGCTGTACAATGTTTAGTACATATACACACGATTTAACGAACATGGGAGTGGCGAAATTGATTTCATCTTTCACTAGTGATAGGTCTGTTTATGTTTTAATAATATGAACACATGTTATGTTCTTTAAAAGGTTTTTGCGAATTCTGGAAAATAAATCTAAATCTAGATCTACTTTTTGATCAGTGGGTTAAGTGTTTGTGTCACAATTCCATGGCAGTCTTCAGTTGAAAATGTGAATTGAGGCTTCATTTTGCTAGATCCATTTCAGCCTAATGTCTCCAGTGGCGGACTAGTATTAAAATATCTCAAATTGATTTTCTGTGTTAAATCAGGCTAAAATTTTGCCTTGCAGTTCAATCAGCGAAAATATATGAAATTTAGATATGTTGAGGACATAATATAGTGCGTGGGATTTGATGATGTATATTTATTGATTGAGCTTCAAGCAAACTTTTCTGCCAGTTTAACAAAACAAAACACTTTGCATCTCTTCATTACAATCAGGAAAAAATCTGACAGATGCACGCACATATAGGGAGTGGCTAATGGTCCAGTAACAGGACCTCTAGACCCGGAGTCTTGAGGTCCAATAATCAATAAAAATGAACTATGAACTACTGTATTGCCGGTATATACGGTCATTGCCGAGGACAGATTCTGATCAGTTGTAATGAAGTTGACTTTATTGCACGTTTTTTGTAAATATATATATATTTTTAGAAATAGCTTTAAATTTGGTTATATATTGGTGGGCTTTAATTGAGAATTATGTGAACTATGAGTGCTTGTTGAAATATGTGTAGAAAAATCCCTTTGTTTTTTACCTATTGGAAAGGATTTGCTTGTCTAAAATTGGAGCAAAATTGTCATTTTGGAGAGAGGAAAGTGGCCGAATTGAAGGAGTCCGTGCAAAAAGTTTTTGGTCAAAATGGAGTTAAGACATTTGTGGCTTTAAAAAAGAACATTCCCCGCCTGATTAACTCCCCCCATTCTCCAGCTGGGTATTCTTCTGTTTAAGAGTAAAAACTTGTATTTAAGGTATGCAACATTAGGTATAACTCCATATCAAAGAGTTCAGGGCTTTGATGGCTGTTTCTGATAATAAAAGTACACGAGTCAGATGTAAAATAATGGACTATATCAATAATTTAAAAAAATCACCAGGTATGTTAAATATATATATTTCATTGATATATTTACGCAAAATGATGCGCAAATCATGGTTTAAATGCAACAATGGTCCTAACTCCATTGACTTAGAACCCTTGTTTCATACATCAATGGACTTAGAACCCCATGCATAAACATATACGACAGAAACAAGATTTTTTTTGTTAAAAAATGACATAAATACATGACTTTTTCTGTAATATGATTGTTTAAATAGTATACAATCTGTAGCTGCAATTATATTGGGAAAGATCGCACTTCCCTTTTGCACGGGCCCCTTCAACTTTTGTACCAAACACGATCAAAACAACACAAAACACACAGACACTTGGGCGACATGCATTTTTATTAAAACATCTGGGTTTCTTTGTATTACTAAGAGTAGTATATATTATGAGGGTACCATGACTGTTTAACCCCAAATTGACCCTAACCCTGAGTCCAAAGTGCCCAATGCTGACCAATATAAAAACCACTACTGTAAAAAACGTTAGTTTTTTTGATGAACGTAAGTCCCTGAGAACTTTTAACTTCCATAAAGTACTGAAAAAGTATATATTTAACTTTCAAAATATCTTAAAAAACAGAATAGTTTTGACCTTCACTTTAAAGCCGATAGTAACTTTACACGCTAGCATTAATTCTCTCTAGTGAGAAATCAATAACCGCCTGCGTGATTATTGCCAGCGTGGAACTTAACAGTCATTTTTGCCAGCGTGGAACTTAACAGTCATTTTTGCCAGCGTGTAACATCGACACATATAAAAACAATGAACAGCCGAGTCTCGTTCCGGATGGATTTAAAGGATTTCAAGAAATACCCAAGTGATGCAATAAATTTAGCAATAAAAACATGTCTTTCAAAAGACGAATTAGAAAATTTCAAACAATATAATAATAGAGTTTTACAAACATCAAAGGTTCAGAACGGAATACGAATGAAACCACAAAAAAAAAGAAAAATTCATTACCTACGGATAAAGAAATATTTGACAATCATATTATTAATAGAATAAAACAAAATATTGACAAATATGAAAGAGATGGGCACAAGGAAGTAAACATAGAACTAAATGGACTGGTAGTTGATATAGATAAAGTTAGCTCGGATCTCGAAAAGTTGAAAACTGCTCATGATGTTATTATCAACCTTGAAAACAACGCAAGAAATATATAACTTAATATTTTTTTCTTTTATACGTGGAGATATATATTTTAGAATACACTCAAAACAAGGCAGCGGAGAAAACTTCAATAGCATTTTGAAACAAATGAAAATACCATATTCAAAAGCCATGCGTTACATAATTTTACAACAACCATCTTGAGATTTCCTCGCCTCATTGTTTGTGGACTAAATGTTTCACAGATATATAAATATAAAAACATGTTAGCAGAGTATTTATTGAAAGAAAATATTGATTTAGGAGATCGTCTATCAACACTCATATGCATACAAGCTGATAGAAAATGTTTTGAAATACAACACACAGAAACAACTATACCAACAACAAATCTACCGACAACAATTAACTATTCGATAACCGACGGCTTAATAAACAACTCAGAAGTCAATATTGAAGAAATAAAAACAATCAAAGAAAAAAGGATTATAAGAAATATTGATGCAGAACTTAACTACTGTGAAAAATGGATACATAATTCTACTCTAGATGCAAACGAAATTGATACACCTCTACATAGAAACAACACAAGTGATATGGATGTAAAAATCAACACACCCTCCCCCCGCAAAAAAATAAATAAAACAAACAACTTTATAAGACAGTTTTGGAGTAGTATAGAATATAATGTGTTTGCCATATTTTGACAGTAGTATAAAATATAACGTTTTTAACACAGTTTGGTATTAATTTGATTAAAAATAGATTTTAACCTTTTTCATTGAAATAATTTATAATTGTTTGTTCATTTTGTTTTATATTGTTAACTTTTAGTATTTTATACAATAAATCATAAATGTTTATACCATCTTGTAACATTTTAATGAAAAATAAACAATAATAAACAAACAATACACTTGTTTTGTCTTGATATTGTATGTTGTTATACTTTAATACGGGTATATATCCAATTACTTCTTCCGGCGGAGGAAGTCCAAATGGGTCAAAGTACAAAGTACTATGAAGAAAACCCTTGGTTTGACCAAAGTATATTTTATTTACATAGCATACCCAGTGTGTTCCGGATCCAACAGAATTATCTAAATTGATTATTGCACATTCATTCTTTAACGCCTTGGTCCACTTTGTTTTTGGTAAATTATTTCTACTAAATACACCCCTAAAGTGTTTAATTTTTAATTGTTTTACCCATTGTTCAATTTCAAAGTTAGAAATAGGTTTGTTCATAAATTTTATTTCTTTTAACTATGGGAATTCGTCTGTAAGACCTTTTTTGGGAGTCGATTTGTATGCCCTTGCCACTTAATAGGGATGTAATCAAAGGTATTCCGAGACTAGCAAGAATTGTACCCAAAAAACCTCCGTCTTATTTTTGTTTTTGTGTTAATGTAATTACACTAGTTCCCCTTAATTGTTTTCTTTGATTAGGTGTAAGACATGGTGATATCATATTTCTCTTATCATTATCTACCGAAATCATACCATTTCCAAGTAACTTACTGACACCGGTACTGGCTAGTCCGGACAAAACGCCCGTGCTTAACGGCCCTAATATTTTTGGAGTTATTTTTGCAGCTACCGGAAGTACTGTCCGACCTAACAGACCAGCCAATGCACTAATAAAACCTCCGTTTTGACCTTGACTGGACATTTGTTGTTTTTTTTGAAATTGTAATTTCTTATCCCTTCTTACTCCTAATAGTCTTTTCAATTTGATTAATTTGTGTTTTTGTTAAAAGTAAAGAAAAGTTTCCACGTAATTGTTAATGTTTTAATCTAAAAGTATGCGGAATCTTGTTGTTAAAGGTTTGTGCTATTTTTTATTCTATCCGTCTGTTAAACTTACTTTATATTCAATGTAATTTGATGTGTGGTTGTTTACAACGCAAGTGTTTTTAACACTCATTATATATTTTATATATATTTTTTTTAAACAATAACAGGTTCATTTCTAATAGTATTTATTTCAACTGTTTCTTCATACAATACAATTGCGTAAACACGGATATTAGCTGCTGGCGGAATATTTAATTTAGCTGTTAATGTAATATGCTTAGGATCTTCTGCAATTACTTCCTTTTTAAATTCTAAGTTAAAATTAACAAATCCAAACAAACTTTGAAAATTAAATCTATTTAAAAGACTTCCAGTGGTTTTATTAATTTTTTTATGAAAATAATTAAGAACATCATCATAAATTCTTGATATACTTGTATATTCCGTTTCTGGATAAAAAACACCATTACCAACTTCAAGACGGCAAGATTCCAACCTACAATTATTATTTGCTGCATTAACTTTAAATGTATCTAATAAATGTGGATTATGTTCTTGTGAATTACTTTTATCAGGTCGTTGTAAATAAACAAACACATGTTCGGGTTTTGTTACGCCAGATGTTATTCTAAAAGTTATATTACACTGCTGAGTATCTGCGGATTGTGTCAACATTTCACGAAGATTATTCCACCTTGCATTTGTATATCTTTCAGAAATTAAATTAAGTCCATAATCATTGAAAATTAAACTCGGAACGCACAAAATTAATTTAGTTATCATTACCCTACCTGCTTCGACAGCATTAACTCTGTAAATTAATTCATCATCATTTGTTAATTGTAATGTTATTTGTATTTGGCTTGGGGGTAACAGGTTCAGTTCCAAACTCTGAAAAAAATGAATAATTATTCAACGGAATTTTAGCATTTACATTATATCCACCTTGGATTAATAACTTCGTAGAAGCAAAACTTGGATTATAGTTATCATTCTCTTTTCTGCTTTCAGCAATAGCATTTGTATCTAAATAAATAAATTCGTTTGTTCCAGTTGATTCTGCATAATCCTTAGATAGTTCAACCAAACTCTTTACATTTATTATCTTGTATAAATTATTACAATCATAAACAATATTTCCATTCTGTTTAACTATTAACTGATCAATTATTGAAGCTGCATTTTTAATTAAAGCAATTTGATCTCCATCAGCATAATTATTACCATTAGCAAGTTTATTAACTTTAAAACTTACTTAAAAAAAAAACATTAAACCAATCAAAGTATGAACTGCTATCATTAATTGTAAAATGATATCCGCTTTTTTGTTGTTTAACATTATTTCCCAGGACAGATATTAAAGCTGTATCTAATTGAATAGGAGTTAGTTCGTATCTTTCACAATACTGTTTTGTTCTAAATATATATATTATATATTATTTTATTTTTTATAGATTAATCTGTAAATACGTTTACGCCGAGATGAAGTCCCAGACCTTGATAATATTTTATTTATTCTTATATTAATATCCTCCTCCTCATTATTCGAATTTGTTTTTGGTAATTCCTTGGCAATTATGTTACCAACAGCAGGTTTTGTAACGCCAGTACAAGCGTTCTCAGCGGGTTTTTTTTAAAAACTTTTGATTTTTTCTGTAATTCTATCAGCAGCTAAATTCCCGAATTCACTTCCAATTCTTTTGGTTCCTCTTTCAAGCGCGGATTTTCCTGCAGTTTGCAGAGCTTTTTTTCCAGCAGTGCTAATTGAAGATGCAACAGAAGATGAAAACAATTTTGTTAATGTGTCAAAGATACCTGAACCTTGTATAATTTCTTCTCCGGTTTGAGTATCAACATAAATAAATATTCCTTTATTTTTATCATAAACTTTTTGTATATTATATAAAACTAAGTTTTATAATTTCATAATTTATATTTCTTTTAAAATTAGTGTAAAACTTGTTTCAACTCCGTTAAATTAATTATTCTACCAAATACATCTGTAATATATATTCTAATTGAATTTATAATATTTTTTATTAATTTCAGAATATCCGACTCTGTTTGACTCTTTTGTAAACGGATAAGCTCTTGTTAAATCTGCAGTACTTAAAGCATAGATAATATCACTAAAATTACCATCAACGAGTGAATTATCAATAAGATCAAAATGAATGTAAATTGTATCCACAGAGTTAGTTATATTTGGTGTTGTAGTTCCCCATTCAGTATTTCTCAAAGCTTTTTTCTCAAATCCAAGCAATGTATGAAAATTTGACATTGTTAAATCCAATATAAAATTATCATGAATTGAAATTAATATATTAAAACTACTTAAATCAAATTCTAAACTTATTGGAGCAATGTCTGATTTATCAAATTCAAAATCACCATTACTTATTAGTGTTTCCCTAATATAGTTATTAATGTCTGTATAACTGTAGGAACCATTTGTGAATATGATATCTTTACAATCTTTACCATTATTATAACAAATTCTCTTATTATCGTATTCATCACTAATATTATGCCAAGAGTAAGTCATATTGTTTATACTATCCAAACCAACAACTTAAGTTTTATTTTTATCTAAAATTAAAGAACGACTGAATCTGACAGTAAAATCGCTTGGAGTATTTTTATTATCGTTTTTAACAACTTCAGAACTGAATACCATTTTTTGTTCCATTTATATATATAATTTATTAAAAATATTTTAATAATAAAAGTGTAAATTTAAGAAAAATATTTCTTATATAACATTTCATGTTGTTCTGGTTGTAATTCGTTCATTTTTAATAATTTGTCAATTATGCTAATACCTTCATTTATTAGTTCTTGATTATTATTTCCAGCATCAATAGAACCACAGATTAGTTCCAAGTCGTTAATTAATTCTTCTGGATCACACGTACAAAGATTTGAATTAAAACCTTCTCCTCTAATTACTTTTTTTAATTTCATAGATCTTTTATTGATAGGTAATCCTGATTTTTCTGTTAATTCTTTAAATATTTTTCTAGAAAGTATTGAATGCATTTTATTATTGTTATATCTTTTAATAATCAGATCAATTAAATCATTATCTACCTTAACGTAAATTACTTCTTTTCCAGTTCTTTGATCCTTAGCAATCAATCTATTTTGACCATAAAGTTTATTTAAGTCAATAATTAAATTACCATATTGTCCATTTGGTGAAACTTTATATGGATTATGATGCCTTATTTCCGTTCCCATATATTTTCGTTGCTTAAGAATATCATTGAGCGCGCTTCTACATTTATCCAATTTTTTCGATTTAGCTATAATTACTTCTATTTGCCCCAGATCGAGTTCTGTGAGTTTTTTTCTTTTTGGTTATTGCACCAGATTCATTACCAAGTTTTATTATATCCTCCGATACATTCTCTATGATATCCTCTACTTCTTTCCTAGTCATTTTTTTATCCGGATCTTTTGATTTACTGTGAAAATTTTTAAAAACTTCTTGTGGTGGGTTATATTTTTTCTATCTAAAGGTTTAGAATAGTTTGATTTAGAATCAATGTCTTTATTTAAATCCACCGAATCGAACCATATTTCTTCCGCATATACTCTAAATCCCCTCAACGGTTCACCTTCTTCATCTTCTTCAACTTCCTCAAACTGAGGTCCTGTAATTGGTTGTGGCTCTTGGAATAGCCGCGGTAAACCCTGATATGTCTGTATGTCTTTTATTTCATCTTTGAGTGACTCTTATTGCTCTTTAATTCCAGGTAATGCTTTTAACTGTCTTGATAATTCCCCCTTTTGACTTTCTATTACTTCTGCAATTGGTTTATAAATGTCAGTATACATTTCTCGACTAGTAGCTTTTCTGATTTTTTCTCTCATTTCATCTCTCTTAGCTCTTACAGTTTGCCCGACTAAGTTTTTTCTTATTCCTATTTCATTAAGTTTTGATTGCATTTATATAATAATGTAAGATATTGTAAGATAATGTAATATTATTATATAATGGAAATTCCTATTTATGATACAAAAAACGATAAATCTAATAACTTTAAGCAATTTTATCCATTTATGCCAGATTCATGTTTTAGAATGTTAATATGCGGATTTTCCGGATCAGGAAAAACAAATACACTAATGCATATGCTTCGAAAACCTCTTATATATTATGATAAATTATACCGATATGCTAAAAGCTTGGAACAGTCTAAATCTCAGGATTTATTTTTTTTTTTTAAATGAAATTGCAAAAAGAATTAAAGTAGATCCAAATGAAATACTTAAATATTCGGCTGATCCCAGCCAAATTGAACCTTGTGATAGTCTTGAACCGGAAAAACAAAAGATAGTAATATTTGATGATTTTGTATGTGAAGAAAAAAAGGTTCAAAACGAAATAACAAAATATTTTATTCAAGGACGTCACATAAACTGTTCTGTTATTTATTTAAGTCAGTCTTACTATAAAACACCAAAAAGTATCCGAATTAACTGTTCACGTTATATTTTGTTTGAAAGTCTAGAAAAAAGGGAAAATGATATGATTTGTAATGAACAAAATATAGATCGTAATTCTTTTGCTAACGCAACAAAACAAAATATGATTTCTTATATGTTGACAAACCAAGGAAGTTTCTAAGAAAAAAAACTTTACTGGTATAATATAATGGGAGTTTTTAATGATGTAAAACAAATAAGTGAACCTGACAGTATAAGTAAAGTTAAATTTGATATTGATTTAAGTGATTATGCCACAAGAAAACAATTCAAAAAGCTTAAAAAGGACATGGACTCGATTCTTCATAAAAATAAAGAACTTGATAACACAATGAACAGAGCATTAGGTATGGGAGGTAAATAAATAAAGCAAATAATAAGAAAACCTCCTTTGTTCTTAACATCTGCAACAGAAGATACCGATAGTGGCTTATTTCAATGGGAAGTTAGTAATGCTATTCCTGGTTTAGTTCAAAATGGTAATAGTGTAACAATTAAACAAAATTGTATTTTAATTATTCTTATAGAAGCAATTAAATTAGATAAAGGAGAAGTTAGAATTAAAAAACAAAGAAAATAAAATTCTTCAAAGTTACAATGCCAAAAATAACAGAAAAAATGAATCTATTTCTCTTAATTATGCTAATCAATTTCAAACACATGATGTAATTTATATAGATGGTTTAAACGTTAAAACGAACGAATAGCTTTAAAGGTATGGTTAGTTTGGGTTGAATAAAAATAAGGTATCTTTGGAATTTTTATGAACTATTGTTTTCTTTACAACATGCTTTTTAATTCCTTTACATTTTTTAATATTAACTTCATTTTCTAATAAATATGATACATTTTACTTCTTAATCCAACAAATTCAACAATGGGAATTCCGGCGGTCTCATCTTTGAATTTTCCAATTACTTTTTTATTATCTTCAAAATAAAACTCTGAATTTGGGTTGTAATCAATATTATCAAACAGTTCTGAATCTTCATAAAAATCTTCAGTATTTATTTCATAACATAATGAATCAGTATCAGTGAATAGTAACTTACAATTATTCTCATACCTTTCCTTAATGTAATTATAATGAAAATCATACATTAAATATTTTGATAAATCTAGAATACACATTCCAACATAACAAGGTCTGTTTAATAACAAACTTTCTTTTATTTCATGAATACCAAACAAATTCTTATTAAAAATTGTTGAACTAACAAATGAAGGTTTTGCTATATAATTTAATAAAAGATTTTTATCATGTGTTAATTTAATATTGATTCTTTTACGTAAATTCTCCATCGTCTTACCGAATACAGAGTTGTTCATGAGTTTAAAAAAGTCTTTTTCAAAAGAATTATTTGTTTTAGATCTTTTTTGAGTATTAAAATCAATATACATTTTTAACAAAGGACTTTCGTCAAAATTCAATTATAAAGTTAGTTTTACCTTTTGCAATTAATTTCTTATATTGTTTTTCGGTGACCCATTTAAAATTTCCAGAAGGGTAAAGGTCGACACATAGCCGAACCGTAAAGATTATTGGCGTCGAGGTACATAATGTATTTAGATTCTAATTCAGGATCATAATCTTTCATATATTTATTGTTTGCTTTACTATAACGATTAGCTAAATAACTTATTCCTCCTCTCAGTCCCTTTTCAATAAAAAGATACATATCAATATCAGTTATTAAACCCAGATTTATTTCAGTCATTTTTAACATTGCATCCAAAGCTAAACCAGGACTACTAAAGTAATGACAAAGGTCAAGTTTATATTATTCTTAACACAACCTTCTAAAATTTTCAAAAACATAAGTTAAAAGTAATATGTCAGGTTTTTAAATAAAGATCATGATATTCTCCGATTGTTTTAATTTTGAATTTATTCCAAACAATTTTAGCATGCTCATATTCATTGTCAAATATATGTGTTTCGTTTAAAAGTGAATAAAACTCTTCCTTAGGAGGTAATTTTGTTTCTTTGAATTTATTAAATGAATACATGTAATCATATGGATAAATACCTTTTGTTCTTAATAATTCAAGGTAATCACTATCAAATTCTTGAGATGTGTATTTAAATTCTGGAATATTTTTTACTAAGTTATCTAATGATTGGGACATAAACTGAAACTATCTATAAAAATCAAATCACTTACCATAAATGTCATATATCTTTCCATATTGTTAGGAATTACATTAATTTCTTTTTTAAATTTTCCTATTTGTTGCATAATAAAAAGACCATCATAACCTCTTAAATTATGAAAAATTACAGGAATTTTGTGTGTTAACCTAAAATTAATATTACAGCCTTGATGAACACTTCCTCTAAATTGTCCTGTTATATGACAGTGGTCACTTACTCTTGTTTCATTTTCTTTATATATTCTTTTCCACAAATACGACAAGAGGTTTGTTTTAAATAAAGCTTCATCCTTTTTAGACATTTTCAAATCTTTATTAAAGTTTATATTAAATATTTTCTTACAATACTCTTCTTCTTCAAGCATTTTTTCAATCAACATATAAACTGCATTAGGACCTCTGTAAACTTGTGTTGGTTTAGTATATTTATCGTCATAACAACAAACAACTTTATAACCGTAACCATAATCTATATGTTTTTGATATGGCTCAGTAAATGAAGATTCAGGTGATGGTAAAGCAGTTGCTATTTTTTCAGTTATTTATTCAAAATCAGCATCAGTTACAAAAGGTACTTCTAAACATTTATGATAATTTTTAATATGTATTTTACTTCCCTCTTTTGGCATTTTTACAGGTTGAATACCACTAATAGCTAAACAATTTGGAATATGTTCATTTAATATTATTTCTTGTGAAAAATTTTGTAAACATGATTTGCAAAAATGTTTTTTATTTTTATGTTTTGTTTTGTTAAACATTAATCTATTAAAGTTTTTCTCCAAACATAATGTTGGACTACAGTCATTGAGGACGGTTCCTTGGAACCCTCGTAGGCTTTGGCCCACTTACCGTCGTCATCAGTTATTTTATCATTATTAATTAGCAACATGTCACAGTGTCCTTCATATTGATATTTTGAAATGTACAATGGATAAACATTATTATCTTCATAACCAAATATATTAAATGAAATATCATTTTGAGTTTCTATTTTTTGTATTTGATTTATTGTAACAGGAAATTTTATTCCTTTATAATTAAGTTTGTCTATATATTTTTTATAGTTTGAAACTCTTTCAGAATGTTCTGCCGCAGGAAATTTGTAAGCTAAATGACACCATCTAAAACATTCATTATCAACATTCTTTATATTTATCAATCCTTTCATTGAATTCTGCAATTGCTTTGGTAATTCTAAATAACTTGAAGCAGTTAATGGATTATATTTATATCTATTTATATAATGAACATCAACTGACTCTATTCTTCAGCCACTTCCTTCTGAAATCCAAATACCAATCCTATTTATTATTTCATCAAAAGCTTGACGTAAAGTTTTTTTTTATTAATTTGTTTATTAGAATAATTAAAGCCTTTGATTGAAAATAAGCTGATTTATATATGGTATCTGTTTGACTCATTTTCGCAAAAGTTATTTTTAAAACAACATTTATTTCTATACCTTTTAAAGTTTTAAGTTCAGATTTAAGAATATCAAATGAGTCTTCTATAGTTAAATATAATTGATTTTTTGGATCTTGTCTATATGTAATTATAATTTCAAATTTCTTAATATATTGACTTGAAGATCTCTCAATTTCTCTAACAGCCATCTATATATTATATTTAGAAAAAAAAAATCGCTCAGCAAAAAACAAAAAAAAAAAAAAAAAAAATAAAGTTTAAGAAGAAATGAAATATTTAAATTTATACTTTCTCCAAATTTGTTTTCGATTTTCCACTTTTTACCCGGTTTTTCCTCTCGCAGCATATTTTTATTAACCCAAGATTAATATCAAGGTCTTGAGATGCTGCGTAAGTGCTTGTATATGTTTTATCTTCATTGGTGTCACAATCGGTTGCAACAACTTTTTTAGGATTGTTTCGTTGATTATTTGGTCTGGGGTAATCACATAATCTTACATTATTTTCCTCTTCTAACATTAAGCAACAACAATTCCTTTTAAATACATCAATATTCTTTTCTAAAAGATATGGATCTATAACATTTTGCAATTGATCAATCACATGTTTTTTATATTCATCGCTGACTATTTCATCAAGTTTTTATTTAATAAAGTTTCTTCTTTTTAGTACTTTTTATATGAATTTGTTTGTGAGCCTTTGGCTCCCATGGACCCCTGCCCCTCTGAATTCATTATTTCCTTAAAGTGCCAGATAATTTTGGCATAATCATTCTATCTACCTTTCTATTAACCATTATATAATATATAGAAAAATAAATATCTCTAACAACGCACTTAAAGAAAATTATATTGTTTTGAGAAATTTTTTATATTATCTATATCTTTTGAATAGGTTTTTGAGGTTATTTTATCTAAATTGTTATCAATTGTTACTATTTTTATGTTGTTTTTAGCCATTCGGCTTAACCATTCTTCATGTAATTTATGTAATGTTTTTAAATAATCTAAACTAACTTTGTTTTCTTCCGTTCTGTTTCTTTTTTTTTGAAGTCTTTTAAGACATATTTCTGGGTCGGTTTTAACATAAACAAATCCATCAATTGGGTTTTTCCCATATGTTTTTATAATATCATCAGTTAAGAAAAGATTATATAACGTCCACTCGGGATCATTTATAACACCGTTGTCGTGATATTGTTTTGTAAAAACATTACTGTTGGTTAAATAACATCGCTCGAGGACAGAAACACCATCACACTCTTTAGCAGAAGATAACATTTTTATATGGCTGTTTAAAGTTGCTAGTTGGAAATGAAATGAATATTTGGAAGGTTCTTGGGAAGCAAGTTCAAACAGGTTTTATGAATTATGACTTGGGTCCATAACATTTTGAAATTCATGAATTGGTTCTGGAATTATATTAAAATTAGGATTATATTCTTTAATAATATCTAAAAACGTGCTTTTTCCTGATGCAATATTACCTTCAACTGATATAATTTTTCTCATTTATATATAATATACTTATAGAAAAAAATCCTTAAAAAACACACTTAAAAAATTAGCAATCTAAATTTAATATAACTCTTCTTCTTTTTTATTTCTAAGTTTAAATTCCTTCATATACATTTCAAGAGGCATTGAATAGTTTGTTTTTTTTCTGCATTTTTAACAGTATTGTAAAAATATCTTGAATAACTTTATTTGAATCTTCTTTATTTACTTTTCCGATTCGTGCTTTTGTTATTATTCGTTTTATTTTGTGATGATGTAATTTTAAAATAGTTTTTTTTTTGTCTCCAACTTTCAGTCTATTAATAAATATAGTAATTACTGGTGTAACAGCGCCAGGAACTGCTACAAATATAGGAATAGCTGGAACAAGTGCTAATGAAGCTAAGCAACCAAAAATACCTGCTATAATTTGTAGTCCTGTATTTACTCTTCCACAAAATTTATAACTTTTTCTGTAAGCAGCAGCAAGTTTAGTCAAGTGAATAATTAATTGATCTCTTGTTTCTATTCCATTAGAAATTAGATTTTTATTACTCATTTATATAATATATATTTTAAATTAAATTTCTTCCAGTTCACTAAATGGAATCCAACTATTAAACTTTTCATTATAACCTTGCCACTTTACTAAAGCTTGTTTTTTCTTATACTCTCGTCTGATAACTTTTTCTATTCTAAAAACCTCTTGTTTAGTAGGTAAAAGTTCTTGCTCATAAAATGAACCCTGAATTATTTCATTATTCAAATCTTTAATAGTATATGTTCTGGGATTTCTGTTATTAATTTCATAAATTATAAATATTTCCACTGTCCAGTTTGGTGTATATCCTTTTTCAAAATGTCGTTTAAGTTTGCTTAAGCGAACTCGGTCACCAATTTTAAACTTTGGTTTACTCTTTGGTATCTTTAAAGTACCATATAAATTAAAGATAACAGTAAATTTATTTAAGTTTTTACTGGCTTCAGTCGGTGTCATTTTTATACTAGAATGTTTTCTTTTGTTATATTTATCAACCATATCCTGTAAATTATCTAAATAAGTGCAAGTATTATTTCCTGTAAAATATTTCCACATTATTCTTTTTAAACTTCTATTAAATCGTTCGATTACTACAGCTTTTCCTTCATTAAATGTGTGATACATGTTAATCTTATTTTTATTCAAAATGATTCAAACGTTTTATTATAAAATTCTTTTCCTTCATCTACCCATAAATTTGTAGGGGTTCTACCTTTTAAAATTATTTTTTCAAATGTTTATGTAACAGATTCTCCAGTTTTATTCTTTAATGGAATAACCCAAGCGTATTTGCTGAATATATCAATAACGGTTAACAAGTATTTTATACCTTTATTATATGTTGAAAAAGCTTGCATATCGACTTAATCAGCAGACCAAGTATCATCTATTTCATTAACTATCACTCGTCGTTTCATAAATTTTCGTTTAATTGGTTTATGTAATTCTTCTGCTAATTCATCACTCCATGTTATTTCGGGGGTCTTTTTGAGTAAGCTTTTAGCTCCCAAGGACTTACGTCAAAGCAAATACTCTACCCCCTTTTCCCGTTTTTTGACTTTTGTTTTTGTCCAAGTGAGCTTCTAGCTCACAGGCACTTACGTCCAAGCCCAAGTTTGTATTTCGTTTTAATTGCTGTTTTTACAACTAAATGTTTTGCAATCTTTTCTCCAAATGTTTTTGATTTAGTGTTTTTTAAGTTGGAAAGCATTTTCTTGTCACATGTACATTTTTTACACCGCTGTCGTAGCAGAAGTCATGGTCCATACATACTGCGTCTAGTTCATTAACAGAAGGTCCATTATCTAAAGGATTTCCTGGCCCACAATCCTGGGAGTGTTAAACCTTTCTTAGGTAATTAAGGTAACATTGCTTTATGAATATCTAAATTACCCCCTGTACTTTTAACAAACTTTGATTTCATTCTTCCACAAAATGAACAGGTAGCCATTATCATTTTTCTCCCGTTTTTTGTTGTAATATAATGAGGATCTATATTATCAGTAAATCTTCTTTCTTTCAAACAATATATTTTATTCTGTAAACTCATCTATATCATATGTATTTAAAACATGTTTATTTTTTCATTTGGTCTAAGGGACAAAACTCTACACGACTTAACTTATATAGTAACTAAAATCAAGAGCATTAATTCTCACCGGTGAGAATCAAATAACCACTTGTACAGCAAACCAATATTGTGTACACTCTGGCAAAAATGACTGTTAAGTTCCACGCTGGCAATAGTGACGCAGGCGGTTATTGATTTCGCACTAGAAAGAATTAATGCTAGCGTGTAAAGTTAATATCGGCTTTAAAGTGAAGGCTAAAACTATTCTGTTTTTAAGATATTTTTAAATTAAATATATATTTTTCAGTACTTTATGGAAGCTAAAAGCTACCAGGGACTTACGTTCATAAAAAAAAAATCCCAAATGTTTTTACAGTAGTGGTTTATGAATTGGTCAGCATTGGGCACTTTGGACTCAGGATTGGGGTCAATTTAGGGTTAAACTGTCCTGGTACCCTCATAATATATACTACTACTAAGACATGGTAGATGTTTAATATTATAGCAACATCAGGTAAAGGAAACCAGACCTTTTTATTGATATTTTTTGTTTTCTCTATATGAAAATAATGCTGACATAATGTTAACAATACTAATGCTTACTTGTTAAAATATTTCAGACCCTAAAGGGCTTGGTTCACTTATAGGTTATAATGGCACAACATCAAATGTTGTTGAAATATTATTATAATGAATGATCAACAACTCAGAATGCAAAATCTCATATTTTAATTCATTTGAAATTGTGCTGTTTCCATGGCAACCGATTGATTTTCTTAATGGAAACATGAAAATCTCTTATAACAATTATATCAGAATGCATAATTAACATTCACATATGCTAAGATATAACCCTAAGCAACGCCTATAATTTGAGGCAAAAAGAAATATGGTTGCCATGGAAACGGAGATAAAAATGAGAATATTTGCTATGTCACTTTTTTATGGAATAAAACCAATTTAGGTCTTTCTTTTAGAAAAATAACATATGTAATTTGTCTGTGAAGATCATTATTCATAAATAATACAATATATTTCTGTTGCTATGGTTACAATGGAGTTGCAGTATATGCTTCAATGAGACAACAATGACGTTTTTGCTACGTTATTGTAGAACACTTTCAACATCTACCATTACATGTAAAAATTAAAAAAAATGCATCAATAAAAAGTGTTCTTCAAACAATGTTTTTTTCAAGACATAATATAGAACAACAGAAAAATGTTTCCATGGTTACGCAGTTGATTCCGTAAACGTAATACTACATAATCTCATTTAACACACAGTAATAGTTCAAGAAAACTGCCTTATTAAATGTCTTGATCATATTAAAAGAGTAAGATGATACTAACGACAATAATACATAATTAGGCATACAAAAACTAAATTGTTTCTAAAATAATCGAATGTATGTTTTACAAATTATGCATATATTGTGATTTCTGACAGGTTAAATTAATTGTTTATGAAAAGGAAAAATGAACATGATACTGCCGACTGAAATGATTACATGCAGTTTGAATACAACTGAAAATATTCATAGATCTATATAATCCAACTGTCGTGATGAAAAAATGTACATTACTACCATATATGTTACAATTATTGTTGAAAAATCTTCCAGTGTTTTAGAGGAATTTCACATTTATACTGTGTTCAGCCTTACATGTATATAGTGTGTCAATATTTAACAAATGCATAGTATTGTAAACTATATGTATCATTTGTTCTTTTTCAAATATATGGAATTTGGGTCTAGTACATCTTCAAAAAATCAAAAACACTTTCAAATTAACCAAAATTTCAGAGCTCTTTCTCTGTATTACTTTAAATGTTAAACACTTTTTTCCATTCATTCTTCGTTTTAAATGACTTGAATTATCAATTTAATAGCTTTGACACTGCTGGTTTTGACCATACATTGCTGTTGCTGCAAATGGGCGCTATTTCATTATACAGGTACTACTGTCGACTGGCATCCAGCTCAGGAATGGTAATACGGTTGGTGAATTTGCCTGTCAAGCCAACCCCCTGCCTAAAAATATTAATCTCCGTCTCTGTGTTGAAGTTATAATCCTTCAAGAATACTATATATACCAGGTCATGCAGAAGACATTCTGTAATGATAAATGTATCAAATATTTAAGACAAAGAACACATAACCTTTTCACCAATCCTGAACAACAGCATTCCAAAAGACATCCCACACATAATTACATTAAATAACATTTTAGAATTTTATTACAGTAATAACTTCCTTTCATGAAAATATTCAACCATCGCACATATTCTACATCAAGTAAGGGCCATGATTTTAATCTCATTTTAACAAATAGTTCTTTAACCTGGTTAAGAAAAAACAGTTACTTTATTAGAATTATGTTATTTCTGTTTAACTTGCTTGCAGTGAGCTAGACACACTTTAACAACACAAACATAAACAGAAACTGTGGTATTTTAATGTAAGTGGCCTCTTTACAGACATGATCTCTGCAGCAAGTTTTATCAATACTTAATTATCAATAAAAACATAACTGATTAAAGAGGCTCAAGCCAAATATACCTAAACATGTTCAGGACTGAATTCTGTATGCGGGCCTCAATCAGGTTGTACTCCAAGGCATCATGTAGACCCATCATAACAAGCCACATTCCATAGCTAAAATAACGGGTATATTTAAACAATGAATTCTTAAACAAAAACTTGTAAGTAGCAATAGTGAGTTCTTAGAATATAACATAGCATCACTTTATTAAAACAAATAAATGCCAGCTACACAGTTTATTTTCTTACATACACACCTAAGTCTTAATACAGTATGTTGTGTAAGTATGCAATATTCAAATTGTAATTCAACGTTTATCAGTGGAGATATTATTTTTCATTTAGATAAAATTATGTACATTATATATATAAACTGGAAACTAGTGACTTTCCAAACTGAAGTGTATGAACACACTGTTAAATTAAATATTTCAACATCAAATTCTGTGTGCTTAATAAATATTTCTTTATTTATTGGGAATTCTTACCTTATCACAACACTTTTCTTATTTTGTCCACTATAATTGTCCATTTGTAATGAAACATTATTTTCTCCATAGCCATGATGCTTGAAGTGATGGTGGACCATAGACACCACACTGTTTGCTCCACTTCCAACAGCTGTACTGTACTTTTCATACAAAAACAAGAACAGTTTATAAGAAATGTATTAAATTCTCATCAAAAATGGAGTGAATCAACACTGACCAAACAGTTCATCCTTTCTTATAGATATTGCTTAACATTAACTTGTATTTATCAAAATTTAATTGAATTCCAATTCACAGTACTTATGATATAGCATCTTTAGTATAAAGCAATGCAGTATTTTCAACCCAATTTCAGGGATTTACAGAAAGTTCAGTGGAAAAAAAACCCATAGAAATTAGTAATATCAAGTCTTAACAAAACATAACTTCCTTTAGATAATTTTACTTGACAAAATTTCTGCAAAGGTGTCACTATAATTCCAATGTAAAATGTGCACTGCAGGCCTGAAGCTTTTATTCATAGAGTCATGATTTGTTTGAAGACTATGGAATTTAATTTAGTGATATATGGAATTTCATAGTTAAAATTGATATTGAAAAAGTGCATTTGAGGATACTGACACTGATATGAAGGTAAACACTAACTTCAAAATCTTATACCTGCATGAGGATTCACAGAAATACAAGGGCCCTACTTGCTGAGCATAGTATGGGGTCAGTACTTGTTCAGCACTCAAAAGTCAAAACTGCAGTGAGCCTTTATATTTTTTTCTGCTGGAGGTTATCCTGAAAAATGTAAAAAAAGAATTTCTAATTTATTTAGTAGCCTACCAGCATGCTGTCTACCAGTAATGGCAGTAGTGAGAATAAAAAAGTAGTTTTTATTGTAATTTGCAGGTAGAATTTTTAAGAAATTTTCAGGTCTATTTTAGTTGCTATATTTACAATAAAAAGTGACAATTTAAAACACCACTTTTCCTGTGTTATTGTAGTAGTATAATTTTCAATTTTCATAGATTCCACTGTGCATAATGACCATGTAATTATTAAATTGTTCACATCTGTGACATTTTAAACTGTTCACATCTGTGACAGTTTAAACAATGTACAATATCTTGTAATATTGGGCTATTCCAGAAAATATCCACCTCCTCCCTGTGGAAGCAGTTTTTTTTGGTACAACCTGAGAGGAGGGGAGTGGGGGGCGGGTATTTGGAGGGATCCTATTGGGAGGAAGGGGAGGGGGGTATTTGAGGTAACCGGGGTGTGGAAGGGGGAGGGGGATATTTTCTGAAATAACCCGAGGGGGGGGGGATTTGGAGGGATCCTATTGGTGGGAGGAAGGGGAGGGGGTATTTTCAGGTAACCGGGATGTGGAAGGGGGAGAGGGGGTAATTTTCTCCGAAAAAAACTGCCTCCACAGTGGGGGGTGGATATTTTCTAGAATAGCCCATTCCTGTTCATCAGTTAATTTACCTCTTTACAATTTCTAGATAGAAAGTTTCATACAGAATGTAGGCCTACTTAACATAGTAGATGCCCGACTGTCTTGGCTACAAGTATATTCTGCCATCATGAAAACTTACAAATACACAGGAAAGATATTAAAAGTATTTGACAGCAGACAGTCGAATCGAAATGTCAACACTGCTATAGTCAACAAAACGAAGCGGTCTGTCCATTTTGTTTTGCCTCCAATTACGAATAAATTTATAATGAAAATTAACACTTACCATAACAATTATTAAATCCGCCATGCACTTTAAATATCCGCGTATATTCAGAGCAATAACTGCATGTATTCTCTGACCCAGTTTCAGACATGTATCCACCGATAATGGTGTGTTGATTTCAAAGGGAAACAATTCGCTAATTCACTCATTAGGTTTGTAATATTTCACTAAATGTTGAAACGTTTAAACTTAAAAATCTTCGTCCGATATTATTGATTTTAACACTAGCTCTAATAGCTGTTGCTTGAAAAACAAATTAATGAAAACAAATATCTAATTAAGTGACGTCAACTTCAACGTCATTTTACCGAAATCGAGGCTTGTGTAATTTCAGATAAAAATGTGTCTCCGAGACGAACGTTTTTTTCGTTTTTGAATATGGCGGCATTGCTCACCAGCGATGATTTTTGCACTTTTTGTTGGTTTTTAATGTACGAAGTAGTAGTTAAAATATTAAGACTGGTAAAGGATGCCGCCAAGGCGAAAATCATAAATAAAGTCTCAAATTTCATGGAAAATTCACATTTTTTGGAAAGTGGGGCATGTTTGGAGTAATATATAAACACAACAACACATTATTTTTCAAAGTTTATTACTTATATATGAAGCATTGTGTTTACTTGTTACGAACAGCATATGTATCAATGTAGAATAAGTAATGTATAATAATATTATGGCTAAATTCGGTGCCATTTACGCACATTAGTGAACCAAGCCCTTTAGTTCTTCTCTAACACAATATTAAATGTTTATGGGACAAAGGCACAAGTATGTGAGGTACATCACAAATATGTCTTGTGAACTATATGCAGTTGTTATGGATATTACTACTAAATGACCACGAAAGTGCTTCAAAGGTGAAAAAAGTAATTCGATTTGTAAGCTCTATATGGGCCTATATATCTTCTGACATGACAGTAGTTCAAATGTTCCAAGAAATGCATGCAAAAAATATCTGGACGAGCACAGAGGTATAATTTGTTTGTTGCGAGTGTAATGCCGTTTGTCAACAATATTTTTTAGTTATGAAACGGCGGGCAGTTAACCTAACCAGTATGCTTGGGTTCTGTTCTAGCAAAAATCTCTTTCTCCGCAAGTAACTGCTAATTTTTCCCACATGAATCAGAGGTTGGGGACAAAATATTTCAGACACACTGGGTGTTAGCAAATCGTAACGGAGAACAAACGCCTCGCGATTCTTAGATCTGCGCTCTCTTTTCTGAGCTTGGCGGTTGGGCTATATAGAAGTATATAGGAGATCAGAAAATAAAGAATAAATTAGCAAAACATTATCAACAGTCTCATTTAAATGTAAATGGAATGCCATTTCATGTTTAGACTCTAAAATACATATAAAAAAATATAAGTGAATTTTAAGTCTACACTCTTCATAAAATGCTTAGCCTTGTAATGCATATATTATTATTTTAGCCAGTTCACTTTCACCTTTTAGTTATTACAGAAGCAGTATTAAAAGCTACCAAAACAGATGTCCTACTGTTGTAGATTTTCATGTGCTTTCATCTGCGAAATATAACCTGACATAAAATAATTCAATTGATTAGTGACTTGTTGCTCAAGGCGTTAACACTTTGCAATCAAACACCCCTATAAACTGCAGGTGGTCACAGTAGACTCCAAAAAACATACTCTGTCAACAGGGTGCCAATATTCTTGGGACCATTAACCCATAAATTTGATCTTAATTGATCATTGTGGGATCTTTATCTAAAGCAACACTCTGTTGTAAGTGACACAATCCTGTGTATTGTAAGTTTCTAAACCCTCATTAAGTATATATTTTACCTTTTTTCCAAAGACTGTCAACGTAAAAAAAATATACATGTCAAAAGTAAATTTATGAACTTTGTCTAGAGAACATTGTTTTTTATCGGTGTCATGTAAAGTCAAAGCAATACTGGCAATACTCATGTGGCTATTTGCATGTCTTCGTTCATATTACTGATTCAATCTCAGAAAGACTGAGTGCAGCGCGCAAGCCTAGACCACTATCTCAAAGGTCAATGTAACTTTAGGCGTTAAATGTCATATAAGGTCTAATTTTGACAGGCAGTGATCAATATTTCTTTATTTTTTACAGACATTGTTTTTTTCTATGAATAGTTTTTTGTAACTTTCTTTTGCGTAGGAAATAACCGAGACCACTTTCCGGTTGTACAACATGGATTGAACCTCCAGTTTTTACTTTGACACATCCGCACCTTTTTAGGATTTTTCGGACTAACAAATATTTGTTGTGGACTTTAAAGTTTTTAAGAATTACTTCCCATTGTTGTTCTTACGAATAGCTAATCTTTTTTTGGCTCTACGGAAAATTCAGCAAAGTTTTTCTGTTGTGCAACATAGATGATACAGCAAATTTTAGTTGTATTCTGACCTATACCTGGTAAGGGTTTTTTTGTATGAATGATCGTTTCTGTAAGTAAGGTTGTATATTTTTCTATTTTATTGATAACATTGCTTACTTTCTTTAAATATATGTGTTTTTCCGCTATAAATGTTCAATTTTCTAATATGATTTAAATGAATGTGAAATTTCCGATAACATAATCATGTGGATACCGTAAATAGTTTTAAGGAAAGAGAAAAGCAAAGAAAGCTTATAAGCAACTTTTTGAGTACAGATATTTGTACATAACTTATTAGAATAGTAGAACAGTCTTCTCTTCAAGACAAAATGAAAACTTTAATTTTTGACTTAGATGCTAACCGAAGTCGGCACTTTACTGTGTACCAGGTCTTAGGAATATAATTATTGTAAATAAAGGTATGTACATCGTGAAAATGCAAAGTTATATGATCGGATACATACAAGCAATGCACAACCCTATTTTTCAGTCGCAACACGGACTTCGAAGTCCTTGTTTTCAACAATTAGTTAATATATATCATTAAAGCAAATTCAACATTTTTGCCATCAATACTCTCATTTATTTACAGGGTTGCCAAACATATTCAGGGTGAGCAGACCAGACCTGTTTTCATGGACTGCAGTGACATGACATTGGAATATTAACTTAACTTTTTAATTCAATCTAAGTAAGCATACAGTGTCAGATAATATGTTTTTTAAGATGTACATTTGTATAGGAACAGATATAAATCATCAGCAGTGGGTTTTGGAAAATGTGTATTTTAAATTGTTACGTTGGGAAATATTTCAACTTCACACAATACTATATTTTAAAACTTGTGCTTAAATGTGTGATTACCATTTCATTATAGTTAAACAATAAAGTGTTGTTTTCTTACCTAAATACCCTTTGTAAACTTTTTGTACAGTTAAATATATTCGAAATTTAACAAAGTCAGGCCTGTGAAGGCTTTCACATATATATCATAAGACAATATTACTAATTTTGATTTATTTTTTAGATTTACATAGTATAAAAATGACATTTTCCACGTTGAAATAGTACTGGTTTTAAAATTTAGATATAAAGTTAACAAAGTACAGCTTTTTAACAATTGACGGACACACTTCAGGATCCAAGTTCCAGATCTCCTTCAAATGATCCGAACACGGATATTCCAAACGACCTTTTGTATGCCTATGGTCTAGTTTCAATTCATTGGGCGAAAGCACAGAGTTAGGATCAAATATTATCCATCATTGCCAGTCATGTCAAGAACGGTACCAAACCGGCTAAGCCAATTGACCGAAATGTTTCTGCATACTTGCGTGAATGGTCAAAATTGACCCTTGTTCAAGTGGTTCTCTACAAAAAGACAGTTGTATCTGGAGTGGAGACACTTCAGTTGCTTTTGCCTTCTGCTTTGAGGGAAATAGTATTCAAGGCATTACATGATGTCCTTGGCCACCAGGGATGTGATCGGACCACATCTTTATCCAAAGAAAGATTTCACTGGCCAGGCATGGATGGTTCTATTGCCGACAGCGTCCGGAATTTTGGCCTATGCATACGAAGGAAAACAAATGCATCAACAGCGGAGCTTGTGTCTATACACTTCCAGTTTCCCATGGATATCCTTTGTTTTGATTATCTGTCGCTGGAACGATCAAAAGGTGGATTTGAGAACATACTTGTGCTGACTGATCATTTCAGCAGATACGCTCAGGCATATCCCACGAAGAATCAAACAGCCAAAACGACAGCCAGGATACTGTTCGATTACTTCGTGGTACACTACGGATTCCCTGCCCGTATCCACAGTGATCGGGGACAGAACTTCGAATCCAAGCTCATTAAGGAATTATGCATCGCAGGGATTGAGAAGACCCGCACCACGCCGTACTATGCCATGGGTAATGGAATGGTCGAACGATTAAACCAGACATTACTCAAAATGCTTGGTACCCTAGAAGAGCATCACAAGTCTGACTGGAAGGCCCACGTGTCAAGTTTGGTGCATGCTTATAATGCCACTCGTCACGAAAGTACTGGTTACTCACCGTACTTTCCGATGTTTGGCCGACATCCGAGACCCGCAATTGATGCTTTTCTAGGGCTACCTATGGACTGTTTGTCCTCAAGCACACAGTCAGAGTATGTGGTTAAGTTGCGCGACCGTCTCCATTCGGCATACAAGAAGGCAAGAGAAGTGGCGAGGAAAACAGCAGGCATCAACAAGCGGCGATACGATGGGGACAGAGTCCTAGTACGGAATGTGTCTGTCCGTGGAAAACAGAAACTGGCCGATAAATGGGAACACCAACCATATATCGTTGTGCGTCAGCCCAACAAAGACATTCCCGTATACGAGGTTAAACGTGAAAGTGCGAGGTACAAAAAGTATCGGACTCTTCATCGCAATTTACTCCTCCCGTTTATGACCTTGTTAGATGAGGAAGAGACTGCCACATCTTCTGAGCCAAACGATTCTGAAAGTCTGTCCGGTGCACGTGACGTGGATGATGCGGAATCCAGAAATTCTGATGCCGACACAGATGCTGATTTGGAAACAGTCGATATCATTTCGCAAGATGAAGGTGATGAAGATACATCCAGTTGACCTTACCGTATTCCAGCTAGACGGAGTCCGGAAGAGGCAGGCCTGTCACCACCCACACTTGGAAGAACCACTCGCCAAAGACAGAAACCGCAGTGAATGAAAAGTGATGACTGGTGTCTGAAGTAGCTGGTTTGAATAACTTTGTGTTACAGGTTAATCCAGGTTACATATATACAGTGTTTTAATGTAAACCTAAAATTTTACAGTAGGTTTGCTGTTAAGTGTATTAGTATGTTTACTGTTTAGAGTATTAATGTGTGATATATGAATAGGCCTGTTAGACTGTTTCCTTTGTATTGTGCTCTTGTAGAGTACTTACCAACCTTTGGTTGGTTTTACATACATGATGTATTTTTATGAAGTATGTAATATTCATATACATTCTGATGATATATTTTCACTGCTTCGGCGATACTTACCCTATACTTACCTTTTCATTTTTCTACAGATTGAAACACAGATGTGCAGAGATCGTTGACGAAACAATTATGTTGGCGTCACATATGTCTGCGTGCTTTTTCATAACGTGTATTGTTTCTTGTAATATTTCTAGACATTAATGAGAAGTATACTTACCTTACAAGTTCATACTTACCTGCTGGAATTCGACTCTTCAATTCCATTGAAGTTACACTTATCCAGCAACTGTTTTACCGCAGCAGCAACATTTATGATGATGCAGGGCATATAGTTCATCATTATACTTACCTCAGGTTGTGTACAGCAGTAGATGTTGATTATCTACCTTTGTAGCCCATTTCAATGTACATTCTATTTCCATTGTAATGTAGTGACTTATATGTGTATTTTATCAATTAACAGTACGTTTAATTTTAGATTCCAGACAGGTACAGAAAAATCAGCAGCCTTTTTTCCTAAGCAGGATGTCATAGGGCTGAAGCTTAATGTGTTTAATTACAAGCGGGCCGTAAAATATAAATATACTATTTCCACCATACCCGTGCTTTTCGTTTTCTTTTATGCTACATAGTACCTTATTCAGTCATATTCCTATAATCCTATCCACTGTACCGTCCTATACTGTTAGTTACTAACCTATATTAACTATTCATCCATGACGTTGTTTATTGTGCTCAGGTGACAAATGCAATGCTTTGTTGCACTTGTCATTAGATCATTGTATGCAACGTTCTGTTTATGCATTACATGCATTTACTTATTATTAAATATCTTTGATATTTACATTTGCAGGTTAGTACATTATCTCAACCTTTTGATTATCTGTTATAAGAATATCAAATAGCAGCACTTATTAACTATTGAATATATATGTATATAGGCAGCTATACGTTCAGGTATTTTTGTACGTTAGTTCAACACACGGATTTGGGTCACCTTAGTCTGGAGTTGATTACTTGTTTAAGTCAGTCAAACTTGTTTTAATAAGTAATTGAATGCTTGGTTGCACTTGTCATTAGATCATTGTATGCAACGTTCTGTTTATGCATTACATGCATTTACGTATTATTAAATATCTTTGATATTTATATTTGCAGACATTTTCTACGTTCACACAGACGAACCCATATATTTTAGGGGCTACGCCGACACGTGCAAGTGTATTTCTCCAAAACTAGTGTAGATATTAAATTAAAACTTCACATATGTCTTTCAGTTTATGAAACTAGGTAATAGCATCAAGTCCAAAAACTCTGACTTGCATTTTGGCCATATTATGCCCACTTTTGGATTACAAAATCCAAGTTTTGCATGCAAGTACATATAGCTATTTAAAAGCATATAACTTTTAAACATTTACTTTTCTTTTTCTAGGTCAATTAAAGTCCTCACTTTGTAAAATCTCATCACTGACATGTATTTTGGGCAAATTATGCCCTCTTTTGGAATTAGAAAATCTTAGTTAAAGTTTTGTTTCTCTAATACTGAAGCATAATTATATTGAATTGAAATTTCACATGTGTCTTCGTGGTTATGAAACTTTTGTTAACCTAGGTGATGGTATTATGTCCATAACTTTGACCTTTATTTTGGCCAAATTATTCAACCTTTGGACTTAAACAATTTTAGTTTAAGTTTTGCATGAAAGGAAACTTGTTTTAACTTGGTAAAATGTTTGAGTCATTCATGGTAGTGTGTCAACAAATAATGGGCTTGACATTACTGCCCTCTGGGCTTCAATAGTCTAGTTATTTTATGATCATTGTCTTTCCACATCGCGAATGTGAGGTATTTCTGTTTATTTTGCGGTGAAACCTTTATATGACTCATTATTATTTAAATCACCGGGACAGCTCAGTGGTAGAGCGCACGACTGAAATATCGAGGTCTTTGGTTTGATCAGTGGTGACGGTATCCAATGGCCAGGGAGAGGAGCCGATATCCATATGACCTTAGTCGTTGAGTGAGACATTAATTCGAAACACTAAAACACAAAACACATAAACGTTTAAGATTGAATGAAAGTCGGCGTCCAACACATAATTCACGCATTCTTTCTGTAATAACTTGATGGATTTGCTTCAAACTTAAAATGGTTATTCCTCATCATCACCCACATCATAATTGAAATAATCATTCCTCATCATCACCCCATCATATGGCAAACGGGACATAACTCTTGTATCAATATTTATTGAATTTTCCCCCCTTTTTATTTACTTGAAGCATTTTTACATCTCATTTATTATACCCCGACAACGAAGTTGTTTGAAGGGTGTTCTGGTTTCAGGTTGTCCGTCCATCCGTCCGTAGACATAAGCTTGTGCTCTCCGGCTTTCAACCCCTTGACACAATATAATGAAACTTCAGAAAAATAATCAGTAACAACAGTAGTTATTCATATTGCATATAACGTTCTTTCAGAAAAAAAAAATGCAACGTAACGGTACTTTGTTTTTTTACCATACTATATACATAAGAGTCTGCATATGCAACCTTGTGCGCGCCTAATATCCTGAACCCATGCACACAATTTAATGAAACTTAACACAAGTGACCATAGCTGTTCATGGTAAATGTTAGGTTCTTTCAGAAAAAAAAACAACAAAAGATCTGCACAGTCATGGGACTTTGTTTTTGTTAATTTACTATATACATACATTTTGCATATGCAATTTTTGTCCGTGACTAATCACCCGAAACCTTGCATTCTATTTAAAAAAAAATCGTGCAAGTGATCAGTGCTAACCCTAGTTGTGCATGGTAGACATTAGGTTCTTTTATATATGAGCCGCGCCATGAGAAAACCAACATATCGACTTTCCGCGCAGTCTGGTCAGGATCGCTGCTGTTCGCTAACAGTTTATCTAACTGCAATAGGCTATGAAAGCGAACATCATGGATCCTGACCAGACTGCGCGGATGCGCAGGCTGGTCTGAATCCATGCTGGTGGCAAAGCCACTATGTTGGTTTTCTCATGGTGCGGCTTATATATATAGTCTGCAAAGTTATGGTACATGGTTTTGTGTTAGTATATTTTATACAAAAAGGCTACATATGCAATTTTGAGAGCGCCTAATATCCCAAAGCATTAGAAAGAAATTAATGAAACTTCACACAAGTGATCAGTATCAACCTTACTTGTGCATGGTGCATGTTAGGTTGTTTCAAAAGATATTCTGCAGAGTAATGGGACTTCATTTGTTATAACCATACACTGACGAGATATGAAAACACAAAAACATGGTCGTTCTTTTTGTTTTTTTTTTTATAAAAACTAATTAAACAACACTCATAAACTGGAAATTTATTTAATTTGCAACTTATCAACAATGCATTTGAAAAAAAAAAACGATGATAACATTCTCCATTATTAAGTAATCACGCTATATTCCACGTCAGTAAGCTTAAACGTTAATACCGGGTATGTCCCCCATTTCTTCTGATCACTTCCTGAAGTCGAGAATGCATTGAGCGACACAGATTCCTGTAGACTCTACGAGGAATGCGCCCCTACTTATAAATCAACACATTTGTTAACTCCTGTGCGTTTGTTGGAGGGTTAGGACGTTGACGTATTCGACGTTTTAACTCATCCCACATATGCTCTATAGGGTTACAGTCAGGTAATAGAGCCGGCCACGGCAACACAGGAATGTTGTTATTGTTTAGTAAATTCATTATCACTCAGGCTCTGTGAGGAGGAGCGTTATCTTGCATGAACGTAAGTTGGTTACGTTGCTAGAATATCAGCAGGACAACGGGCGTAATAATCTGATTTATATAGCTTTGCGCGTTCAAATTACCATTGCATATTACTAGCTCTGACTTAAAGTTACTGTTGACAGCGCCCCAAATCATAACGCTGCCGCCGCCGTAACGCTTATGCCCCACAACACAATTATCTGCAAAACGTTCATTACGACGACGGTACACACGTATCCTTCCGTCTGCGTTGAACAAATTAAATCTACACTCATCAGAAAACAAAACCCTATTCCAATTCACGTTGTTGATGTTGGCACGTGCCCATTGGAGTCATTGACGTCGATGACGTACAGTGAGCACTGGGACTTTCGCTGGCCGCCGGCACCGTATCCCGTAGTTACGTAATCGTTTAGTCACTGTGGTTCGATGAATTGGTCGACCTCTTGTCCCAATTACTATGTTCGCAGTTGATGTCGCTGTAAGTTTACGGTTACGTAGATGACGTTGACGAATGTAAACGTCCTGACGTGGCGTCGTTGCTGGCGTTGTCCCTGGTCGCGGGCTGTCCAGCACGGAGCCAGTACGACTGTATCGTTGAAATTGTCGATTTGTTGACGTTAAAACGTCTAGCGACCGCTGTTTGCGTAATACCAGTTTCTAACAGTCCTAATATCCGATTTCGATCTGCGTTATTTAACCGAGGCATCATTTTAATTTATAACTTTCAAAGTTATCTTGATTTTATAAATTGTAGTTTTGTTATGTCCGTTCTCAAATGAAATTTAAAACGAACTGATCACATGGTAAATTTGCACGGAGCGCACGAAGAAAAGTTGCGGTACAAACAATGGTAATTTTACGGTTTATTGTGCTGATTGAATTTGAACACAATGGGTAGAGAGTATTGAGATATGTATGTGTTGAAAATTTTAAGGTGATGCTTTTTGTAATAAAAAAAATTATTCAGGCATATGTTTGTTGCGTTTTCATATCTCACCAGTGTACTATGTTTATACAGTCCACATAATAATGCAATATTGTGTGCGTCTTCTGTGCAGTGTTGGGGTACATTCATCACCCTTAGTGATAGCTCGTGTTACTAAATGGATTTTATACAAAATGACAGAAGATGTTCCACATCATCACTCACATCACATGAAAAAAGGTCCATAACTCTGGCACCGTTTTTTCATGAATTATAACACCCACTTACTTATAAATTTAGATTAATTTTGGTACATTTTCACTACATTTCTATTATAACAAGGGATTTGATTCAGACTTAAAATGATTGTTCCACACAATCACCCACGCCATTTAACATAAGGGACAAAACTCTGGCACACGCATCGATATGTTATAAATTATTCACGTTTTTACTTTAAAGAAATCCAGGTTTAAGTTTTGATGCGATCGCTATCTCTGTTATTACCGAACCTAGTTGTGCAACACCATCACCCAAATGACACATGGACCATAATTCTTGCACCAATATTTCATGAATTATACCCTTTTTTACTTAGAAATTCAGATTAATGTTGGCGCACTTACACTGCTTCTTTGTTGTAACTAAATAGATTTTATTCAAAATGAAAATGGTTACTCCACAGCATCACTCATACACAAGTTACATAACGCTGTAATACCACAATATGCCATGGGTTAGGCCCCATTTTACTTAGTATATCAAGTTCAAGTTGTGATGCACTTTTGCACTGTATCAGATCAGTTACTACTAAATAGGTTTCACTAAAACGTAAAATAGTTGTTCAACATTATTAGCCACATGGTATGATACATGATACATAACTTTCCAGTATCAAAAAGGTCGGGCGCACTGCCTCCTGTGACAGCCCTTACTTAGTTCTTTACCCCGCATTTCCAGAGGTGGGCGTATGGAATTTATTTGTTTGGTTGATTTAGGGTTAACGTCTGTATTCAACAGTATTCCATTAACTCCCTGAGGCCATTACCGCAACATACCTGCTGCGGCGAGATGAGAATTACCACCTGACGTCGAAGAAAATTATCTGATCTTATTATAATCAACCTTGTTTTCCGTCAATTGAAATCGTGCAGGGAAACATTAATAACCTAAATTAAATTAAATAAGTAAATTAAAACGAACTTACAAAATCTTCGACGTTTGAACAAATATCTGATATCTAATTTCGTCCGTAATTTATATCCAAATAGGATATTATTTATACTTAGAAAAAGTTTAACACACATTTTAATAAATATTTGAACATTTCTGATTTTCTTACTTTTTTCACATATAAAGACAGTAATTTCCAATAGATGAAAACACATTGTTAACAAAGAATATTTACATCAGTATTACTTGAAATTTACATTCGTTTTTGTGTGAATATCGATGGTGTATTTTGATGTATAATCTATTTATTAACATGTATACGAACGTTTTGTGACGCGCGCCGAGATCTTGTGTAAAGTACAGTGAAATCCTGGTATTTACATACATCTTTGTAGAATTATTTAATTTAGAAAACATGCGTTTATTGACACACAGTTTATTTCTTGTTTTTTATGAAGCATGTAAATTCCATGCAAATTCTCTGACCATTTATCTCTCTAATGTTCAGCTGACTGAATAAACAGAATTTCATCGTCGGAATCATCATCCGATGGAACTGATATGTCAAAATCACAAAGGTAAATGACAAATCATTCTTTAAGCCCATCTGAGCGTAGCTCAGCGTGAGCTATTAGAATGGGTAGGCCATTCATTATCGTCGCCTCTCCTTACTTTTTGTGAACACAATAGAAACTTGGTCAGAATGTTTATCCTAATTAAATCTTGGACAAGTTCTATAATGGGTCATGTGGGGTCAAACTGTAATTGACCAGGTCAAACTATACAAAAACTCTTTAAACACTCTGTAGGCCACATTTGTATATGCACGTTTTTAAAAAAAAGGAGGTATTATGTGATGGGGTATGCGTCTGTCCCTCCGACTTCGTCTGTCATAATTCGTGTCCGGAGCATAACTTTATAACCATTAAAGGTATTGACTTTTGCTTGGCATATAGGTAGATGGCGTTGGACAATGTTTTTAACACATAAATCACCTCTGTTGATCAAAGGCAAGGTCTAAAACTGAGTTAAAAGGTCAAAACTGTCCATCATATTCCTTGTCCGGAAAATAACTAAATAACAATGAAAGGTATTGACTTCAAGATTGGCATTAGGTAGGTGGCTATGAGACGAGGGCCCTTGAACCGACTGTGTAAATGAAAGGGCAAGGTAAAATGTTCATTTGTCAAAAGTTGAGTTCATTTGTCCGTCATATATCAAGTCCAAGGACCTTCCAGGACAAGCTATATAACTCTAGCGTTTATTTTGTAAAAAATATCCCTTTTTTAACTTAGTAATTTTGCATGTAAGTATGTTAAGAAATTGCCTCCACAAGGTCAAAAATTGAGTTTATTTGGCAAGGTTTGAGTTCATTTGTTCGTCATATTTCAAGTCAAAGGACCTTCCAGGACAAACTACACAACTTTAGCTTTTGATTTGTCTAGATTATGCCCATTATTAACTTTATGACAGTTTTGCATGTAAGTATGTTAAGGAATTGCCTCCACAAATGTTTTCAGATCATCTCCACGCATCTTTTGTAGCATGGAATGACCTATCTGGCAAGTTTTATATCTATGGCTAATATTTTAGTAAAATTATGCCCCTTTTAAAGGCCACTATTCGAAGAATAAGTAGAACTATCTTACTCACCACGTCGTTGGCGTCACACCTTGGTTAAGTTTTTCGTACCAGTCCACATCTCTAAAAAAGCATTTTAGATAAAGCTTTGCAACTTTCAACACTTGTTTACCATCATCATGTCCAGTTTTGGGCAAGAGAACATTAACCCATCAAGGACTTTGTTTGAATAATGGCCCGTTTTAACTTACATATCTTGGTTATGTTTGTCGTACCTGTTCATATTTTGTGTAAACTGTTTAATATATGGCTATAAACTTTTTATCACTGGTTTATTATAAAAGTCTCAAGAGTACATAACTTCTTCAATCATTTGGACTAAATTATGATCCTTTATGGACATTTTACGTACAAGACCATATTTTGTAAAATGTATTTGACATGTTACTTTGAATACTCTTGTTTTTCATCATGATTTCCATCTTTAGGCAAGAGTGGATAACTTTTGTCAAGTATTTGGCTGAATTATGACCCGTTTTGGACATGGAAATTAATTCAGTTTTCGTAAAAGGCTATGTTTTGTAAAAATAATATTTAATCATTTGGCATGTGTCCTTGAAACTTTAAACACCTGCTTATCATCATGATTTCAATCTGTAGGCAAGAGTACATAACTATGCCAGGTATTGTAACTGAATTATGACCCTTTTTGGACTAGGAAATTGGCTCAGTTTTCGTACAGGTCAACCTTGACAGCATGTTTAATTTCATAGTCTACGATAGTAGGAGAGACTACATAACTAAGACACGTATTTTAGCTCATTTATGACCTTTTTGACATAGAAATTAGTTAAGTTTTGCAAACCATTCAATATTTTGACTTAATTGTTTGATATATGGCTTTAAAACATTGAACGCTTGCTAACCACCATAGTCACACATTGCCATGTAGTTTATCCAAATCCACAAATACAGGTACATTGTCTTTTCTATTTTTCTTCTTTTGAAATTCTCTGTTAACATTTTGACCCCATACTTCCATCATTTCTTCAAATATTCGAGCGCGATGTCAACAGACAGCTTTTGGTCTACTTAAAAAATTTGATAAAGTTTTTTTATTTAAGCTTGTTTAGGTGGAAGGGCTTCAAATAGTTGAGCGCGCTGTCATCAGACAGCACTTGATAACGCTGTTTGATATATATGACAGAGCACGAGATTTTGGGTCCAAATGCAATTTTGGTCAAAAATGGGGTTTTGGGCTAATCTGACACATTGACCCGTTCTGAGTAAAAATCTTCAATTTGACAACAAAAATCAGCCGTTGTCATGGAGATATTACCACTTTTCGGACACCATGTTTTTGTCTAACTGTATCACAATTGAGGCAGTATATCTTAATAATGACTCCATATTTAAATAATATCAAGATTAAATACATGATAAAATAACAAAAGCAACATGCAATTAATGGAATGTATTTCTTTTTGTCTCTTTCTTTCATGTAGTATAAAAACATTTATGTTCTAAAAATCGTTTCTATAGCAACACTGTTGTTTAACCTCTTTTTTAATAGTCCCTTGATGAATCTAGCAATAAATTACATAGAAAGTGAAATAAATACACAATTAACTTTTTCTAGTGTGCAAACAGTTTACAGACAACTGTTTTATGACATTCTTTTGAACAAAATACAGACTTTTTTATATCAAATTAGACAACATCCAAAAAACTAGGACATTATTCTTATTGTTATAGACACCTTATCTATTAAACAGTAAGAAAGAAAATCAGGCAAGAAGATATAATTATTAGACTGTTATTATCAACTGAGTTTGCTAAAATTTCAGAAGACTTAGAAATACTGATCAGTGAATCATTACCATGGCAACGATGTGGTATTTTCTTACAAAAGTACTAACATTATCATGGCAACAATGTGGTATTTTCTTACAAAAATACTAAAAAATTTGTCAATTTCTTTGTAATACTTTGAATATTTGAAGTGTTTTTCCATATATTTACATCAAAAGCTGTCTGTTTTCTTATTTAAAAGTAAGAGACATCATTCCATGCAAATTAATGTAATATTGTTTGAGAAATAGAACTTTTCGCTTACACCTCTCTCAGTTACAACTCTTGCCATTTTAAGGCAGACTTGTGTGATAACATAGTGCTTTGCTGGTGCAATTATTACATATGGCAATATATCACTAACATAATACAGCTTAACAAATATAACATATAAAAAAGAAAGATGTTGTTTACATATGATGATATCCAAAATAATTTAAAAGTCAAATTAATGTTACCATGGCAACAATGCATTTTTTTCTTAAAATAGTATTTTCGTAAATTTTCCAGAAAGAATCAGAACATTTATTTAGCATCTGTTCAGTATACATTTGTTTTACACCACAAATGGTCAATTATGATCATTTATAAAAAAAAAAACATATTTCATGTAATATTATTTGACTTTGAGAATTACATATTTTTTCTGATATGCCTACCTGCATTACAACATTTGTGTTATGACATGTTTTGTTGATGCAATGATTACACATAAAAGGTATTTTCTTGCAGAACATAGTCTGATTAGCAGAATTGTAACAAGAAACATGTTGTCTACATAATCAAAAAAATCTTAATTTAAGTCAAATTTGTGTTACCATGGCAACTCACAATGTTTTGCAACAAAAAAATAGCTATTTCTGCAAAGTTCATGTAAACATCTTTTAACACAATTATAACCATGGATTTATATGATTAATTCTTGAAATAAAATCTATTATATTTAGCCAGTAACAAATATTTTCTGCTATATTGGAAGTTTTTTGTTATGGCCATTTCTGGGAAATCCTTCCTACACTCACACTGGCAAGGCAGTTTTGATTGTAAAAATGTTTCATCCAATTTGAAAGGTTGTGCTTTAAATGTCACACATGTTGTAGTTTTGAAACAACTAGGATTCATTCAACAGGCATGTCTTAGTATTTCATACATGCAGTTTTGGAAAATTCATAAGTTAAATTTTGTATTGTTAGAACAATTAAGATAGTGCTTTTCAAACCACTTCACAGCTGTCATGGCAACAAAACACTAAGTCTTATAAAATACTTTTACCCAATATTTCTCACAGTTGACTTATTGTTACTTTTTCTTGAAACACATTTGTAATTTGAATTAGAATGTTTAACTTTTTCAGGTCATAAGGGCAGGAAACATGACTTTATTTGTGCAATATGGAGTTATTTGCTCATATCAGTATTTGTGACATGCACTCTATTCCATAGGCATGATTTCAGCTGGATGATCAGTAGAACATATTAATTCCTTCTGTTTCATTCCCATTCACATATTCATAGTTCTTTCATCACTGCAAAACAAAAAATTAACAACATTAGAACTTCATTATAAGATTAGTATAATGTTACAGAATATAAGACTGTAAAGCATCTTTTAAAGCTTAAGAGAGCCTTTTTGTTAAAAGCTGAATGAAAGTACAATTGATAAGTATAAACTCATCCAAGAATCTTACAGTATTCAAGCAGAAAAAATAGCTTTTTAAGAATACATAAGCTAGCTAAGATTCTGACAGACTAGACTATAATTCATGCAATCATACTTAATGTAAACATACATACATGATATATTTAATTATTATATATCATTACTTATTCACTTCTTAATATATTAACACATATTTGTTGAATGGGTCTATAATTAAAATCTTTTGTCTTAAAATGTTATGAATAAAATAGATCATTTATGTTCATGTTACTTTAATGTCTTTATCTTTCTTAGAATAGCAGTATAGTCAATGTAAAATGTATGAAGAAATTTACAAACCCCAAAAGAATCCAGCTTGTGGTGTATAAACCTTCCTGGAAAATCCTTAAACTGTTTAATTAAGGTCATTGCATCAAGCCAAACAGTCCTCAGTGGTTGGTCTGTAAAATGAAAAAAAAAAATACTGAAAAAGGCTGAAATGTAAGATAAAAATGCCCTGGGCAGTTAGCTCAGTACAGAGAGCACAAAGACTTCTATAAGAAGAGTAATGGTTTGAATCCCAGGCAAGACTTTCAAAACAAAATGTATCTAAAGTTAATTCATTTTACAAAGTGGTTGTCAGTGACTTGCCAAGAACATTACAAAATGGTGAATAATCCAGAAATAATGGCCAAGTGAACGGTATGCAGATTTAACAAAAATTTGAAAAACTTTGCAAAAAGCTGTCTCATTCTAAGTAAAAACAATATTTATGCCTTGTAGAAGTTTTATGTATGGACTGATTTGACATTGCAAGAAATAAGTAATTGAAGCTGACTATAGATGTGTTTCAACTGTTCCTGATCAGTCACTGTCATGGCATGGCTATATAAAATGATCAGAGCTTTAATTATGTAACTAAACATTATGACTGATTGTTGTGTTTTTGTCTGGCACCAGAGTCTCAAAGTCTTCTTCCATAGAATCTAATTGTCTTGCATACTGATTCTACTTAAAAAGAGTCAAAACCGATGAAAAAAAGTTTAATTCATAGCAGATTTAGTAAATAATATATAGTCTACAATACAGTGACACTTGTAAATAAAACGTGAATTGCGCTACCTCCAAACTGTCAGTAGTGTCAAATCCGGGCTATTTTTCGAAAAGATATCGGACAAAACAGTCGATATGAACTCAAATAATATTTTTAAACCCTACATATCGTTTAAATACTTACTTACCTTGACATTCGTTAACTGTCATTCTTTATACAATCGAAATAAATCATCAAGTAACTGTTTTTGGTAGTTTCATTTTCTCCGCGACCTTCGATGTTTACAAATGGCGTGTCGATTCAAAAGGCGATAAATTATCAATCATTTAAATTTTTTAAAGAAACGGCATTGCAAAACACGGAAATGTTTATGTCATTTCATTTATTTCTTGCGGCTAGGTAGAGTATCATTGAAAACAATAATGCATTAATAGCCGCGAACACGTGGTAACGTCCACCATTTTTGTGACGTAACTTTAATCGATGTTTTCTCAAATGACGCAACGCCGAATTTGGACCCAAAATGTCATGGTGCGTTACATATATGGTTGTCGTTTTGTCTCCTTAATGTCTGAAGATTCAGTTTGTTATGTATGCTTGTCGTTCAGTCTAATTAATGTCTATTTTAAGGTTCTGTTTGTTATATATGCTTGTCGCCCTGTCTCATTGGTGTCTGTTTTAAGATTTTGTTTGTTATATGTATGCAGTCCGGTCTACTTGATGTATGATGACATAGTTTGATATATATGCTTGTCGCCTAGTCACCCTAGTTTTGTTTGAAGATTCAGTTTGTTATATATGTTGGTCATCCGGTCTCCTTAATGTCTGTTTGAAGGTTTGATGTTTTATATATGCTTGTTGTAATGTCTCTCTGTTGTCTGTTAGAAGTTGTGGTGTTTTATAAGGCTTCTCAAGAATCGGCCTGGATTTGTACATTTTTGAAATGCATAATAGTAGATATAGTATTCCATGAAATTAAGCGATTGGGAAGAGAGGGAGTAGTTGGCATTTTTTTCCATTCTTGTGCCTAAACTATCCATTAAAGTCATAAGAAGGGGACAGTTTTCACGCTTTAATTCTGCTATTTTGGTTGAAAATAACTCCAGTTGCCGCTAGTCTGACATTCATTTTGAAATTATGGGGCCTTTTCCCATGCAGAATAAAGCCCATTCAAATCACTGAAAAGGTGTCGGAAAATAGCAAGTTTTCAGGGACTCCATGATATATATATGAGAGTGTCAACTTGATAAGTGCACTACCAGCTCATGTTTTCTACATTATATATATTTATTGTCATTCAGAATCCTGATAGATACTCTAAGAGTAATATTCTCCATGGTAAGTTAAAGAGACACATCATCCAAAGGCAAAGGCACAAGGATGAAAAAGAAGTTCAGGAGAATTTGAAACAACCAACGTCTGTTCAAAATTAGTTAACTGACAGGATAAGACGTGAAGGAATTCATGATTTTAATATTACCCTTAAAGCTAAAGGATAAAATTTCGATATGAGAGAAAAGAAACCAAAGTTTGAAGACAACCTGAGATTGTAAAATCAAACCTTTTGAACGGATGAACATATTAAACCTATTTAGAGATAAACCAGTAGATGACATATGTTAAACAGGCAAATTTGTAAAGTTAATTGGGTTCAGACATTTCAATTTGCGTCGGCATGAAGATGGTGAGCAAGATATAGTCAGAAAGATGGTGAAAATGTGGGATTGAGCAACATTGTTACAGAACCGATGACAAAAATGTTGAAAAACATGGACAGAAGGTGTTTATTGATGCTTTGATTTTAAGGTCAATAAAGATTTTGAATGTTTACTCTAGTGAAACTATGTAAGATGATAAATAGAATAGAAAAAATTCAAAGCTGCATGCAAGCACACATCATGTGAAATATATCCCAAAGCTAATAAAACGTGTGTTAAAAAACTCCCTTGAAAAGTCAAGATAACCAGCAAATTTTCCCACAGAAACTTCACTAAGATAGCTTAAAATGTTCATGATATCAGAGATAAGTCATATTATCGAAAGTTACAGAATTAAGGGTTATAAATGGTTAAGATGTATTGTAGTAGCAATGCTTACACTTTATAACTCTAGGCGGGGAAAAGAGGCTACAAGAATGCAGCAGTCTGAGTGAGAGGATACTAACAAAGGCGTTTAGGTACCAAAAGAGGTTGTTTAAAAAGTAAATGATCCTGCAGTAAGATTTCGATCGGAAAATATACATTAACCTTCAAGGAAAAGTTAGAAGGTTCCTGTTGATCCTGTCGACGCTACTAAAATTCTTGATAGACACAGGAATAGATTTGGCATAAGAAACATAATGTTTACCTTACCGCAACAAGAAATGGTGAATCTCATTGCTCTGGATGGAATGCGGTTTCAGACGTTTGCCAGAGAGCTTACATTTTTATCCGTTCATGCAACAAAAATGAGACATAGACTTTCCACAATTTGTGCAAGTCTTGATATGTGTGCTAGAGAACAAAAAAATATGTCTTGACCATATGGGACACGAAATCGTGATAAATAAAGACAATCATTAGTGCATACCTGGTATCATGTCTCTTTGTGTTATGGAGAAATTACTCGAAAATGTATACAAAGGTAATTTCGGCATGACAATTTTGTCAACCCATCATCAGATGGTGGGCTTTTCAAATCACTTATTGTCTATTGTCCATCTGACTTTTAACTTTTATCTAATGGTTGGAACTCCTCTGAATGTACCGGGCAATTTCTATAGAATATTGGCCAGAATGATTCTTTTGATATCTAGTTTTACTAAACGAAATCTTGTCATCATTAGGTAAGATGTAGATCACTTGGTCAAATATTAGTAACATTTTTCAATTTTTCATTTTTTTAATGACCTCAAATATTCTCCAATATTGCTGAAACTTGATCAGAATGTGCAGCTTGGTTAATTGTTGGCGACTGTAAGCTAAAAAATGTCAATAGGTCTTAATATAAAAGAAATCTTTGAGACACATTTGTGGCCTTAATCTTGACCCAATCTTGATGAAATATCACAGTGCTCGGATTGATCAATATTCAGTTTCTGCAAATTACTGATAATGTATGTTTTTAACACTAAGACAGATAACAGTAACATCTTCCAAATAATCTAGTATCCTCAAATGTTATCCAATCTTGGTTAGTCAGAATGAATGGCTCAGACTGCCAAATATGGATCAAATAATTATAGAAAAGAAATGGTCATCTGATGACAGCTTTATCTCAATTGAAGTTAGTGACTTTGCTTCATCATTTTTTATGGTGATTACTAAACATGGATCATGCATTATAAAAACATGGTCACAAGATCAAATAATAGGGACAATCTTTCTGACAGCCCATTGACCTCTTAAGTGAAAGTTTTTTTCAGATTCTTTGGCTGTATCATTTTTCGTGACTGCCAAAGATGGGTCATTTATGATTAGAAAGTAGGACACTAGGTTTAATCATGCAAACATCTTTTAGACAATTTAGTGGCCTCAGTTCCAAGCTAATTTTGATGAAACTTGGTCAGAATTTTAAGCTCAGCAAATTTTGGTGACTGCCAACTATGAGTAATGTATATTTGCAGACAAGGTAACTAGATCAAATAAATGTATGTTACTTCTTGGAACAGACAAGATGCCCAAACTTCTATATATTCATAAAAACATTTACAAGGAGTTTGGTTGGATCAAATTTTGATAACGGCAAAAAAGTTCATGTGTATGCAGAAACTAGGTTGCTATATCAAACTATAGGAAATCACCCTAGTGACCTTATTAATCAGTCAGTCTTCATGAACATTGGGCACATTTATTTGCTAGTTGATTTTTTGTTGATTGCACAATTAGTCATATTTGTTCAAATATAGGGTCAGCAGGTCAAATAACAGAAACATTCTCAATACTCTAGTGGCCACGAGACAATCTTTAAAATCCAATTTAGCTTATTTTTGTTTTGAGCTTTTGTCACAAGTTTTCTCAGATAGAGATCAAAGTGACTATGAGTTTCTGAAACTTACCTGTCAGAAGACCATTTTTATAGTGGACACTAAGATCACTATGTAATCATTTTAGCTCACCTGAACTTTGTTCACAGTGAGCTATTACTATAGGTTGAAGGTCAGTCGTCCTTCGTACGATGTCATTTTTTTTAGATCATCTCTGAAACTACATGTCAGAATTTCACCAAGCTTGGTCAGTAACATACTAGCATTGACCCCTATCAAGGTTGTTCAAATAATTTATCTTGGCCCATTTAGGGGCCACAAGAGCTAAAATAGAAAAGAAAAACATTTAAAGAACTTCCTCTCATGAACCACTTGATGGATCTACATCAAACTTGGTATATAGCATCATTATAAGGTATTTTCCAAAGTTTGTTCAATGTGGAAACTTGACACCTTTTAGGAGCTGCAAGAGCTAAAATTAAAAATACGTATAAACGACTTTTTCTCGTAAACCACCCGATGGATCTGCATTAAACTTGGTCTTTAGTATGATTTTAAGGTCCTCTCTCAAATCTGTTCAAATGGAAACACTTTACCCCTGATTGGGGTCACTAGAGCTAAAAATAGGAATAGTTTTAAAAGACTTCTTCTCATGAACCGCTTGATCGATCTTCATCATACGTAGTATGTAGCATCGGGTGAGGTTTTCTCAAATAGAGACTCTTGGCCTTTTGTAGGGGCCGCTAGAGCTACAAAATAGGAAAACTAACCTTTATAAGAAGTCTTAGAACGCTTGAGGGATCGTCATTTAACTAGGTCTGTACTGGCACTATAAGGCCCTTTCCTAAATTTATTCAAATTGGGGCACTTTTGGGACACATGCACATCTAGATGGATTGCTAGCAAACTCGGTCAGTAGTATCCTCAGAGGTCCTCCTCCACTTTTGTTCTAATGGGGGCATTTTGCCCTTTGATGGGCCGCTAGAGCTAAACTTAATATTTTTATGAACTGTTAGATGAATCTTCAATAAACTTGGTCTGTAGCATTATTTTATGGTCCTGTCCAAAACATGTTTAAATGGGGGCACTTCGCTCCTTTTTGGGAGCCACTAGACCTAAAATAGAAAAACCTTTTAAGGCCTTATTCCCATGAATCGCTTGGTGGACTTTCTTCAAACTTATTACATTATTATTTATTACATTATTATAAGGCCCTTTCCAAATTCTATACAAATAGGGGCATTCGGCCTCTAGTAGGGGCCATTGGGTCTAAAATAAAATTGCTTTTAACAATTTCGTCTTAGATCCCGATCCATGGATCTTCTTCAGAAATAGTTTGTAGCACCATTTTAAGGCCCTGTCCAAAATTCGTTAAATTATTGGTAGCTTGGCATCTTTTAAGTGGCGCAAGAGTTAGAAAATAGAATTGCTATTAAATGACTTATTTGGCTATTGAACTGTCTAAATGAATATATGAATTTGCAAGTGATTTCTTCAGGGACTTGGTACTCGCATAAATTAGCGCCAGGTCATATAATAAGAAGTCCACACAGTCGATTAAAATATGCTTAGTAGTAAGCGGTGTTTGACATGGTTCTCCAATTAGACAAAGTGAGCTGTTAGCCTCAATATCATATGGTAAATATGCAGACTATTTTTTTTTTTAATTCACAAATACTATTGTCTAGCAGACACAAAGGTGACCGCAGTTAATAGATAATCTCTGTATTTAAGCGCGGCTGATTTAAATATTTCACAGCAGTATGTTTCACAGTATTTTTTCATTTCCGTCCGTCCGTCAACCAGCCCGCCAGTCTTAGAAGCTACAACAGTAGCAACTGTATTAGTTGATCAGAACATAAGTAAATGGGGATGCCCATTGATTTGTCGTACAGACCAAGGGAAAACATTTGAGTCGAAACTGTTTCTAGAAATGTATAAATTATTGGGTATAGAAAAGACACGTTCTTCTAGTTTTCATCCGCAAGGGAACGGTTTTATTGAAAAAAAAAACATTCATATAAATAGGCCGAATTTTAAATAGCCATCAGTTGAAGACTGGAGATTGATCTGAATGGTAAAGATAGAATAAGATAAAGAAAAAAATATAGATAAAGATAAAAAAGATATATTGAGCACGAATACTCATAAGATACAGGTATTATTTAATGAAAGGTTACAGTTAAATATTGTTGTCGTATAAATAATTATTGACATATTTTTTTTACACCAGGTTGAGTGTAAAAATAAATATAGTAAACTTTTATTGCTTTTCTTATTTAGGGTTTGGCCCTCGGTCCATCCTAACATTTTGGTGTCAGAAGTGGGATCAATTATTTTTTTTTTAAAAAGAAAAGATTTATAAGAAAAAATTTGAGTAACAAATAAAAGGAAATTGTTGTGAAATTTTCAGGAAAGTCTTGTTGAGCAAGAAAAAAGAAAATTTTCATAGGAATAGTAGAAAATTGATATAAAAAATAAATGTTTACAATATTTTATTAAATATTTGAACAAATTATTGCAAAGATACATAGACATAGATCTAGTTGCACTCAGCCTTTTGTGGAAACCTGAAAATAGAAAAAATACCCATATTAGCAGAATTGATTACAAATACTTGTGTATTATTGCAGTGTTTTTATGATTTAAAAATAAAAAAAAACTGTAAATTCAGAAACAAACATGGAAAATGATAGTATGCTCAGTGGGGATAGAACAGGTACTCCTATCCGAGATGTTTCTCAGAATAACTCATTGCTTGAGAATAAATTAAGTGCTATGACAAAAGAAATGTGCTCCATTACTAGTACTTTAAAACAGTTACATGATCAAATGCATAATAGAATGGAATCAATTGAGTCAGATTTGCACAGGGTAAATGGTAAAATTTCTGAAAGGACACACCCAGATCCAGAAGTTAATTTTAACTTCTGAGATATTGATTCAAATGGTATGAATACTGATTTAAGGCCAAGACAAAGTTATTCTATGCCTGAACTACAAACATACAGAAATGTAAACAATAATCAAAATGTACAATCCAGTTATTCTGTGAATAATGAAAATAATCTTAAAATGAAACCCCAGGTGTATGATGGGTCCACAGATATTTCAGAATATTTGACACAGTTCGACATAGTTTCAGAGATAAATAACTGGAACTATTCAGCAAACTCTCTATATTTGGCAGGCAGTCTGACAGGAAATGCTAGGTCACTTTTGAGTGAAATGTCAGAATTACAGAAAAGGGATTGTGATAGTCTAGTTGAGGTCCTGAGGGCAAGATTTGGTACTAGAAATAAGGCTGAAATTTCTAGGTCACAATTAAAATCTTTATCAAGGGGAAAATCTGAGTCTATTCCAGAGCTAGATCAGCGCGTTAAAAAGCTGATCCGACAGGCATATCATATCCAGATGCAAATTCTGAGCTAATAGAAATTTTGGCGCTAGATGCTTTCATTGATAGTCTTGAAGATTCTGATATAAGGTTACGTCTTAGAGAATGCTGGCCAAAATTTATTTCTGAAGCCGAAACCATTGCAGTCAGGTTAGAGACACATAAGTTGGCTGATAAACAGATGGTACATAATGAACCGGTAAATGCTTACACTGGGAAAAACCAGTCTACACAAAAACCAGAGTTAGAGAAATATTCCAGGAAACATAGATAGGTTAACAGAGAGAGTAGAGCAATTAGATTCACAGACAAGGGTTACAAAACAACAGAATGATCAATCTTATAGGTCATATAATACTAGACAAAATAATAGGGATTTACCTGTACAAAATCATCAGTCAGGGCAATTAAGGCCAGGAGGGGGTCAAAATTATAGGAAAAGGTTCAATAATAACAGGTCCTATCAAACTCAGAATTGATTTGACTTTAACAGAGGCCAGAACAGAAATTTCAATTATGATAATGACAAGAACTTCCAAGGTAATATATTTTCGGGAAATGGACAAAGGTCGGGCTGGAGGGCCGCACCCAGACCAAACAGAATGTAAGGTTCGAAACCATTCAAGTAGATAGTTTAGGCAAACAGAATGGATATTTTTGTGATGCAATGATAAATAAAAATCTTGTTTCTTGTTTGTGTGATTCTGGTGCTAATGTTTCTATAATAAGTAGCAAAATCTTGGATGAATGGGAAAACGGTACAAAGCCAGACATTTTGCCTGTTTCTACAATGCTATGTACAGTAACTGGAGAAAGTAAACCTTTTCTAGGAAAAGCAAGTATGGAAACTTGTTTGGGTGGTCATATACTTTAACATGAGATATTGATTTCAGATATAGTACAAGAGGCTATCCTTGGAATAGATTTTATGCGGGCACACAGTTGCGATTTGATAATTAGCAAAAATTGTATGATAGTAAAAGGTGACAAAATTCCTTGTTATCTCAAAAATGAATCTAGGTCAAATTGCTGCAGGATTGCTGTTTCTGAGAATATTGTAACTGAACCAAATCCTGAGGTTATGGTACAATAAAAAAATCTTGATCATGTAGACAGGTCTAGTACTTGCTTAGTTGAGGGTTCTTGTGATTTTGTTGAGAAAACAGGTATTTTGGTTGTAAAGGTGTTAGCTGACCCAGAAGCGGGCCAAGATCCAATTGGATTGGCCAATTTTTCAAATAAACCAGTCAAGATTTACAAAGATACCACAACAGGTATATTAGAACCGGTTGAAATAGTTGACTCACAGTCTGTTGGTCATGTTTATTCAGAAAATGTACAGAAAAATGATAAATTGCCTGAACATGTAACAGATTTATTTGAAAAATCTTCTAACAATCTTGATTCTACTCAAAAGGAAGAGCTAAAATCATTCTTAATTAAGCATCAAAATGTGTTTAGTAAAGGTCCTAGTCATATTGGTCATTCCACAGTTGTTACACATACAATTTATACTGGTAATGCAAAACCTGTTAAGAAGTACCCATATCGCATTCCTTTAGCAAAGCGTAAGGTTGCGGAGGAAGAAATTAAGAAAATGGAGAGTGATGGTATTATTGAAAAGTGTCCTCAGAGCCCTTGGAATAGTCCCATTGTAATGATTTCTAAAACCGACAAATCTATTAGGTTTTGCTGTGATTTTCGCAGTTTGAACAATGCCACGATTCGCGATTCGCAAGCTTTACCCCGAATAGATGTCAGCATAGAAGCATTGTCAGGTTCCAAGTGGTGGTCTTGTCTAGACATGAAATCGGGTTACTGGCAACTGGATATCGATGAGAAAGATAGGCATAAAACAGCATTTTCAATTCCAGGTGGTGAGCAATGGCAATGGAAACGTCTTGCTTTTGGTCTTTGAAACGCCCCTGCAACATTTACTTGCCTTATGCAGTCAGTCTTCTCTGGTCTATTGTGGAACATAGTGATAATTTATCTTGATGATATCATTTGTCACTCTAAAACTTTCTCAGAACAACTGAAAAATCTAGAACTGGTGTTTCAGAGGTTACATACTGCCAATTTGAAACTAAATCCTAAAAAGTGTGTTTTGTTTCAAAAAGAGGTCACTTTTCAAGGTCACACAATAAGTGAAAATGGTGTTGGTACTGACCCAAGAAAGACTGAGTCAATAAAGAATTGGCCAACCCCTAGGAATACTAAGGAAGCCAGGAGTTTCATTTCTCTTGCAAGGTACTACAGGAACTATGTTTATCAGTTTTTTACTATTACAAAACCCATTCACGAGTTAGCAGAAAATGGTAGAAAGTTTGTTTGGACAGAGAATGCTTTTCAAATGGTAAAAACAGCATTAACTAATGCCCCCATATTAACATTTCCTTCGGAAAAATGATGACTTTATTCTGGATGCGGACGCTTCTTTGGTGGGCCAAGGCGGGGTATTATCAAAAGTTGTAAATGATAAGGAACATGTAATTGGCTATTTTAGCAAATGCTTCACAAAAACAGAACGGCGGTATTGCGTTACCAGACGAGAACTGTTAGCAGTAATCAACTTCATAAAACATTTTCACCACTACATTTATGGTCGAACAATAGTAATTAGAACAGACCATTCCAGTCTGAAATGGTTGCTATCTTTTAAAAATGTAGAAGGACAATTAGCCAGGTGGCTTAGTTTTCTAGGTACATATGATTTTACAATTGAATAACGTTCTGATAGATTGCATTCAAATGCAGATGCTTTATCTAGGAGGCCCTGCTATGATGAAAATTGTAAATACTGCAGCACAGTTGAGTCAAAAGAGATTAACAGCATTTCTGTATCCAATGTCACTGAGGTACAATCTAAGGGAGGCAACTTCTATAAAACTGATGATGGTAATTGCTCATTTGTTACTCTTCTTTGTATGTTGATACAGTAACTACAGTTCTTTGGTGTAGTAAATACTGGTATGATAGTAGGAATAGTTATGGTGATATGGTGGGACTCTGATTTATTGAGCAGATTTTTCTCAGAATTGGCTACATTTCAAACATACAAACATTACTGGAATTATGATATTGGTACTGAAACAAAGAGTTTAAAGATAATCAAACCGGGTATTGATGGCTGTAATTTAGACTGTGACAAAAATACAAATCCCGGTATGGTTAAAAAGGTTGAGGTAAAACATAGTTGTGCACAAACAGAAAATATTTCTTGTCAAACAGATTGTACAGATAATATTTTGATAAGTTCTGTGAATGCACAAGGTACACGTTCTTGTCAAACAGGGATAAAAGATAATGTTTTGATAAGTTCTGTAAATTCGTCAAATCTAAGCAAGAATAATGATACTGAGAATACACCTAGCACGAGTTCTAACGATAGCACAACCTCAAGTAGTTCAGTAGGTATTAATTAGAGAGTTTGAGATTTCAAACTTCGCCTTCCCCTTCAACGTCTCTCATGTATATTTTGGGTAAAACTTCACCGATATGCGTGTAGTTTATTTATATCACACGTTGTTACTAACGTTTTCCATGTAATATCACGTAAGCCTAAGACTTCTCTTTATTACTATGCGAAGTAAAAAGCTTAGTTTCAGGATTTCTGCTTATTAAGTTATTTGATTATCCATAGGTTTAAGAATAATGAAGTTTTGTATGGCTAATGATTTTAAATAAATACATTGATTTGAACCTGGAAGTATGAAGTTATCAACTGATTTTGAGAAACTTTGAGATTTTGTTCAAACTTTAACTTCTACGGAATATTTGTGTCCCCAGGCGGTATCGATTATACAAGATGGCCCTTTTTGTCGTATGAAGTGAAGTTTTGAACGTCCGAAGATGTGATATCACGAAAGTCGAAACTTCATTCTTTTTACATCTACTCTGTCCACATACTCGGCATCAAAGACTGAAATCTGGATGGAGGCATATGGCATCACGATCATTTTATTTGAAAAATAAAAAATTACGCCCGATTATCATTTGGTGGAAAATTTATTTTCACATCCATATAAAATCAATCTGTTTCTATCGGACACTTAATACTACAACTTCGTTTTAATTATAAACATAAAATGATACTACTAAGACTGAAAATTCTTCTGAAGTATCAGACAATTTCAGATCTATGATATCATGGCGAGAGACGTTTCCTGTTAGCCGTATGGGATAACTCCATTCTTTAAATGCACGGAACCAGAGCCTGGCAGAGGGAAATTATGGGTGGGTTAATTCCCCCTTTGATTCTTACATTTTACAAAGAAAGTCGGTCTTGAAACTCGGTGTGACCCTACCTACCCCTACCCCCCTTTCCCCCGCCCCCACCCCCCCCCCTCCCCTGAAATAGGTGACGACCTCTTTAATGTTGGTGTCCCTCTAACCAAATTTCCTGGATGCGCAGATGCTTTACTTATAAAATAGTATATTAAAATCATATTATGCTGTCTGAGAGTTTGGCATTACACAGAGTCATACAGAGTGTCATTATCACGTCGATATGATCATTATAGGTTATTAGCTTTGTACGTGGATATATGCACGAATTCTGCAGCGGTAATATTGCGCGACTTTAGGAGCGCAATATTATCCGCGAAAGAACGATGATAACCTTTTCATTACATATCCACTATCAAATGATTAATTTATATCTAAATTATCGTACTGTCACAAAAGACAGGAAAAAATACGGACACAAATTCTCCGCAATAAACAAATCAAACTAACGCGCATTAATATTTTCCGCGAAAATGACGTCAAATTGTTGTCACAACGTGCGCTCGGACGCCACGGACGTCACGCGATTTTTTTCATTACAACGTTACGAAAACATTCCACGTTTTATATTAGTCAAACTCATTTCAGTCTGATAAATTACAACTTGCCAGTATCTAACAGGTCAGATTAATCAAAGTGTAAAAGTAAACAAAAAAATTACAAATTAAATAAACACACACAATAGCAACAAAAATCTAAAGAAACGAGATCCGCAATGGACGGACCGTCAGGGGCGGTAACCAGAGTCATGGATTGGGACTAGTCCGATATGAAGGCGCTCAACGTCATGATATGGAAAAATATTGCACGATCCCAATGGAAAATAATTTTAGGTATGTAATAATCATTTTTATTTCCTCTCATGTATGATTTACAACAATCGTGCATTGTATACTGACTATACTGGCATAATTTTATATAAAACCTAAATGTTTGGAGCAACACTAACGAGTTTTTACAATGTTCACATTGTTTTATCGTTTTCCAATGCGGAACTTTTACCTACCTGCTAGTTGGTTAAAAATCACCTGAAGTGCTTATGTTGTATTGTTACGTGTATTGCCCGACTCAAAATGAAATTGATCTTATCTTATCTTATCTTAGTTATAAAAAATATATCCTTAACGAAAATCATGAAATTGAAAATTAATATGAAGTGATCCACCACCACTGCAAAAACATGTTGTACCTTAAATCTGGCTGATCCGGATAACAAAATAAATTTCCACAGACTCGTCATAAAGATTTGTAATAGTTTCGTTGAAAGTGCAAACATGTCAGCAATGAATAACTGCATTTTAATACATAAATGTCCCGTTAAGCTTCGCAAACGTTATATTTGGCTAAAAGAAACGACTACTGTGAAATCATTTTATTTTATGGACACGAAATATTGTGGTTTTGGCCAAAGGACCTTTTTTAATGGGAATAAGAATTGATAGAATGCAACTATGGAACTATTAAAACGAATGCTGAATTTACTTGTTCATTTGGATTTAATTTCGTTGATTTACCAAACCATGAAATCCATCAAAATAAGGTCCCTACAAATATTTATGATGTCACAGTATTCATGATGTAAATTCAAATAACGCATAAGTTCGAAGGTAATTCTGAGAAACGGTTTACCTAAACGAGATATATGCATTCACTCATTCTCAAACCTGTTGGGAAATTGATGTTCAATCCTAGATTGTCAAAGTGGTAGCGTGATAAATGAATACAACAAATCCCAGCACAAATACTGATCCAATTGTAATAATCGACATTTTCAGAGTTTGGTGTTGCATGGCATTTTCCTTTTCTTTTTAAGTGAATTGTTACCTCAACAGTAGTACCAAATACACATACAGTTACTATTCTAACAAGAATGTTTAGATTAACAAAATTACTAAACATGCTCTTTGATTGCTTGCAGAAATTGTTGTCACCTGATTTCATAATTTCATTTTAATGTCCGAGATTAAGTTATAATCATATCTTTTGATAATGTTTTAAGTATGCCTGTAGTATTTAGAAGTAACTGGGAGACACTTGAATGATACCACAGTCAATTTTGATATAATTTAAATGGAAATTAACGTGCGATGTCGAATGATAAGACTAACAATTAACACGGGTCTGCTTGTTTGATTTTAATATAATATACCAGACCTAAACTATAGCATAATTGTGTCAAATTACCGACAGTTTTAAAGTATATCAACAAAACCAAAGTGATTCCATTTTGCTTACTATTGTCTATATAAGTGCTCGGATATGAAATAATGATAAGTTCAACATGATGTCAGTAATGTACTAGATTGTAATGTTCAATACCTTATCCACTTAATTCCTAATAAGAAACAGAAAATGTTTTGTTTTTTTTTACTTTTATTGATTATATGACGTAATCACAGTAGTGTTTAGGGATTATTAAGCAGCTGATGTTCACTGACATTAACTTATTGGTATTGAACATAGGAGGAAAACAAGTCTGTTGATGAATAACATTTTCATATGGTCTCCAAAGTAATTTCTTCTTTTACTTAAAACATTTCTATAAAGGTAGAACCTAGACACTGGTGATTTGTTCCTTAAAACGATTAAATCATTAACATTCATAAATCTATATTTCACACACAATGAAATGTTCGCTACAGTTCGCACAGGACATTACGGATTCCGCAGTAGTGATATCTATGACAGTGTGTTTAATCTTTGAGTTATTGTTGTTAAGATGTCCGCTTCATTACATAGAAACAATGTCAGTGGCTTTTTTCAAAAAATGCAAATAGAAAAAAATATGTTTGTTTCACTGTGTAATTGAATATAACTTCTTCATATTGATAACAATATCTACAAGAGATCATAATCATATTATAAAGCAGCTGAAACAATAACTACGGTTCATTAATTAAACTACTATATTGATTATAGTTCCTGCTATTGCTGTTTTAGGTATAAAGAAAAACTTCACTGAGTAACATCTCGAACACTACATCTGTTGTTTATTTCAATAATAATTTATAATAGTGTATTATTTTCATTTCTTAATCTTTTGAAAAAGTAATTTTGAATGTATGAGAAATACTCACCAAAACTGAGATATGTTAACATAGAGACATAGTTTACAAGATAGCTTACACTGCGGTTAAAGGCAAATAAAATATCCTATAGTATATAAATGACCACCTCACCAAATGCCAGACATCTTAATCCCCAATAAACAAGATCCTGTCTGGTCCGGTCTGATAAGGGCCCATAAAACCCCTGTAGACTTGACAGGTAGTCCATGTCAGATGATCATAAATTTAATTGATAGGTACAGATAAATGGTTAATTCCTGTGTTTTTGCATTTTATTGATTGAAATGCAGCTTTGTCAGAATATACACAAAATATATTTTAGCTGATACTAATTGTAATTGCTCAGTCATGTTGAGTATGTCTTGACCAAATAAACTATAACTCTTACAGCAAAGCAATTCTCACACTTTTAGAAAACTCTCAACTTACTTTAATAAAAAAAAATAATTATTAAAAGTGAATAAGAGAAATGACAAGAATATTTTTATTCAATTATTATCTTTTGATTATGATCTTTTTATCTAAGTAACAAAATAAAACCAGAAAATTTGATCATTGCTGGATTTTAGTAGAAATTAAAGAAGCTGAGAAGTAACATAGCAATTATCCATTGCAATGAAAATGTTGGATCTAACAGACTAACACATAATTACAGAAACACTATATAAACGATGGATGAACAAAATGTTTGTTTGTTTTGGGTTTAACGCCGTTTTCCAACAGTATTTCAGTCATGTAACGGCGGGCAGTTAACCTAACCAGTATTCCTGGATTCTGTACCAGTACAAACCTGTTCTCCGCAAGTAACTGCCAACTTCCCCACATAAATCAGAGATGGAGGACTAATGATTTCAGACACAATGTCGTTTATCAAATAGTCACGGAAAACATACGCCCCGCCCGAGGATCGAACTCGCGACCCCGAGATCCGTAGACCAACGCTCTTACCTACTGAGCTAAGCGGGCGGGCTGAACTAAATGTTTGGCTGATGACCTTTCAAATGAGACACTATCAAATGTGTTATGTGTTTATTAATTGCAGAAAATTCTGATTATAGTATTAAAACTGTGATTTGGGAATATATTGGTCACCGTGCGTGGCTTAAATACATTCTCTTCTATAACACAATCCAGCAATAAAGAGATACAACTGTTCAAAATACACATGATTTAATATTTATAAAATGTGCCTGAATGCATTGTCTTTTATTTTTAATAAAAATCCAGAAATAATGAGGTATTATTGTAATAACACTTGATTTATTAAAAAATAACAATACTGTTGTATCTTATCACTTTGTTTGTTTAGCCCTAATTTAACGAGACTTTGTAAACTCGTTATAAAGGTGAGAACTGGTTTGCTATAATACTGAGAAATATCACATGCAATCTATGTACTGCACAGTAGCTATATAGTAGCTTATTATGATAAAAAAAAAAAAAAAACAAAAACAAAAACGGAAACTGAAACTGAATAATTTTATTAAACGCCTATTTTTATACAACAATATATTCAATGGCGTTGTACGTAATAATTATAATAATTATTATTTTAACAATATTAATAATGACAATAAAATTAATAACAGCCTTAATGTAACAAACAGTCATGACCGCACCCCTCCCCTTGAGGTAATTTTACCCATATTGCGAATACAAGTGGTTAAAGCTTCACATGGTATGCCCAGACGAGCTGCGAGGTTTAAAAGCCCCCGGTTAGTGGTGCCATCATATACTATTTAAGAAAGAAATACTACCCACTACCCTACCCATAGAGCCTTACCAACAAGTGCGTTTAATCAAACAAACCTTGGAAATATAACTGTTGAAATGTAAAATCTTTAAAAAAAAAAAGAACTATCACCTGCTGTTTTCGCATAATAAACAGTTACCAGAAAATTTAAAACAATGCCGCGAAATCTCTGAAATACAGTGTCTTAAGATTTTGTTTTGAATGTGTCAAGTCATTTACTTTTGTGTAGTTCTAACGGCAGCTCATTCCAAAGTTTTGAACCATTAGTACAGACACTTCTATCACTGAATGTTTTGCACATGTTGTATGGAACAACATAACGACATTTAGAATTTTAAGACGATCTCAAACCTTGTCTACTTGGAATATACTTTGTAAGCAATTCTGTTAAATACAGAGGTGCCCTGCCAGTGTGACAGCTATAAATGAAAGAAAGTTTCTTGAACTCAATTCTTGCTTTCGTCGGCAACCAATGTAAGTGACACAATGCTTGTTTAGAACTGTCAATTTTCCTCCTGTTAAGGACAAGTTTTGCGCACATGTTTTGAAAACGTTACATCTTACGCACCTTACAGTTAGCTACACCATACAGTATGGCATTGCAATAATCCAGATGTGAAATAACAAGAGGCAAAACTAAAATTTCAGTGCCTCTTTTGTTAAGTATTTTCGGATGTTCTTAACTCGTAGGTAATTCAACATGGCTGTACGACATTTGTGATTTACATGATCTTTAAATTTTAAGTTTCGCCAAGAAATGCACCGATATATCTATTTGTGCTTTCACGTTTGATATCATCACCAGCAATGTTAATGGAATTTGTAAAACATTTGTTTAATTGAGGTCTGCTACCAAACAAAATAAATTCAGTTTTGGAAGTGTTCATTTTCAGTTTGTTTCTATTCATCCAGTCATTGATTATAACTGCGCACCTTTCAAGGTCTCTGATCGCTTGTGATTCTACTGAAACAGATGTAGGACGAAAGCTTTTATTTGCTATATGATCATCATCAAAAAACCGTAGACTGATATGGATTTTTGAATGACATCAAAAAGAGTTCCAGCATAGGTGAGGTACAGCCACGGACCAAGGCAACTGCCCTGAGACACACTGCATTCAAAATGGCGGTCTGATGAATATACATTGTTGATATTAATTTTACAAGTACGAGTCCTTAAATAGGGGTCTACCCATTGAAGAGCTGTATCACAGACGACATATTGTGCTTTTAGGACATCTAGGAAAATGAGGTGGTCGACAGTGTCAAATGCCGCACTTAAAGTGGCATTATGCACATAGTGTGGTTTTGGTGAATGTTTGATAAAAGCAATTTTCGGTTGCTGTGCATTTAAATGTGCAGAATTAACGATAATGCCGCATAAGTATTTGAAGCTGATGCCTCAGAAATAAAGAAATCGGACTATTTACAAAACAATAGTTATTTTCTTCAATCTTCTACTCAGTGATCTTCCTTACCTATAGGTAGAGATTTCTGAAGTTGAAGGGAAACAACTCCAGCGTGCTGTTTTCCATATCTTTAAAAGAATGCCCCAGTCAAAATAGGAAAAGTCATATTTGGAAAGTTATCATTTTGTACAGGTAACGGGAAGAGTTTGGTAAACTAGGTTAAAAGCTATAATTTCTTCCACCCTTTTTACGCACCCATCTATTGCAGCTGGATGTTTACTTTAAAAATGCACAAAATTCAACTTTAAGTCAATTGAAATAAGAGCCGTGAGTTCCTTTTTCTCCATACCCCTTAGAAGATCATTGACCAACCGAAGTAGCGCAGATTCACAGAAGTGGTATTTCCTATATGCAGACTGGTTTTTAGGCAAAAGACTAACGTATTTGTTTAATCTGTAAAGATCAGCTTTCTCAATAAGATTTGATAGAAATGATAAATTTCTCACAGGACGATAATTGTAAAGCTCTACTTCAAAACCTGCTATTTTAGCAGAGGTCTAACAACTGTTGTTTTTTTTTTGTATTTCACAGGGAAAACACCTTGTTGTAATGAGAGATTCACCAATTTAGTGATACTAGAGAGAAGTTCATCTACATGTAATTTCAGAATACGTGTATTTTACTCATTGATGAGATTTTTCACTTCATCTTCAGTCAATTCAGTAAATTGTTTAAATTTTGTATATCCTTTACTTGAGGTTCAAAGTTTTGGTATTACCTTATGGATTGACGTATTTTTGAGATTTTTGCCATGAAAAAGTTAGCTAATTTGTCGGCCAATGAATTATTAGACTTCCTTGAGGCAGTGGGTTTTTAGATTGGGTACCAGTTAGTTCAGATACCAGTCCATACAGAGTCTTGGAATCACCTATAGCGTTCTCTGTCTTTTCACAGAGTGTGTTTCGTTTGACGTTTGATTTCAAAATTTCACTCATTTCTTACTTGTTTATACGATTCAAACTGATCTGTTTTACCATAACGCCTCCATGTACGCTCGGACTTCCTAACTTGTTGCTTTAGATGTTGCATTTCTTTTATTGAACCACGGTGCTCTCTAGACTATAGTTGTTGTTTGTTTCGGCGTTAGCTGAATAACATGGATTTTGACCTAGATTCTGTAGTAATCGGGACACGGAACAGGTGCGCGTTTAGAAGATAAACCATTTATTAAGTCTTAAAAGACATTGATTATCAGAAGGTGCATATTAAATGGAACATATTTATTAGTTTTGTTGCCCTAAACTAAAATGATATTATTCTAATTTAAAGCTTTTAGTTATTTATCACCGCTAGAGAAATCGAAAGTAACTTTCTTCCCCCGTTGCGTCCCTAGCTTATGGATGAATGAGTGGTGGCTGGTTGTAACTGTAGAGTCAGTGTACCCGGTGTCGGACTGTACGCGGTTTTGCACACACGGCAAATTCATGCTCTTCGTGAAAATAATGCAGAAAATTTAACAATTCTTTGTTAATACTTCAAGAAACTGAGTTATTCCCTACATAATTTGACACAAGGGGTCTTTCCCCACTGGAGCCTCGCTCGGTCAAGTGCAGACAAAAACAATAACAACACCAATGGAGGCCAGTAGGTCAGCTGATTTTTTAATTAATTTCATGAAAATAATGACTATGCAAACAACAACAATGTGCAAATTAAATTTAAAAATCACTATTCCATCATATATTATGTAAGTATTTACCTATTACTTTACCCAAATAAAAATATTTCAACATTTATTGAAGATATCTCAATCTGCAAATGTTTGATATTTTGCTTTCAGTTTTTTTTTAAACTGAGAACTTAATCAAGTAATTATGGGGGTCACTAGTGATTTAAAAGCTAGGGTTTAATTTTCATGTCAACTGCTTCAGCCTTTTCCAGTCCAACTAATTGTACGCTGGTGGACATAGTGTGCTAGTGGGTTACTTATGGGGGATTCTGACCCGACACTAAATTTTTTCAGAGCCAGCTCAGGACGTCAAATCATTTTGACCTTCTATCACTGAAAGGATACCTCGATCTTGATCATTTAAATATGCTGCTTAGTTGGAATATTTGCAAATGAATAATGTGTTCGTATATGCATATCCAAATATTTTCTGTTTGTACATTCTGTTTAATTCTGAATGTTTCATGCGCCAAACATGCTTATTCAGGACATCCTCTATTTCCGATTCAAACTCTTTCACAAACTTGTCCATACTATGTGAATCACCGTTTATTGCACTTAGGTGGCTGATTCGTTCACATTTTTAAAGTTTCTAAATGACACGCTCCTACTAGCAATAGTCTCTTTTTAACATCTAAGAGAACCTTAACAACAAAGTGATCAGATAAAAATGGTCCAGACTCACACTTCTGTACATGAACACCGTTAAGTGGCTCAGTTATGACTAGATCTAAGCTATATCCTCCTGTATAAGTACTGAAATCAACGTGTTGTTCCAGGCCCATTGCTACTAGGGAGTTTTTGAAGTTTGTAATAGAACTGTTGTCATCGTTTATATGCAAGTTGAAATCTCTCATAAGTAAATTGTTAAAATGTGGTAGAATATTTTGGATGAAATAAAAAAAATCAGCAACGAAGTGGTTAACAGTCGATAGAGCCGGGGTCTATACACACCCGCAACGTGTATGGTTAATTTTTTGAAAACGAGAGTAGTTATATATATAGCGTGACCAGCGCCATTTGACCTCATTTGACCCTTACCCTGAACTAAAACTGACCACTGCTAACCCAGTACCTTTGGTACTGTGAAAACCTCTGGTTAAACCAAATAAAAACCTTTGGTTTGACCAATTAAAAAAACCCACAGATTTTAATAAAGTAAAGAATGCATATATTCTAAATAAAATATATTTCATTAAAAAACGCGGAAGAAAAATTTACACACTGAAAAACATTTATAATAGATTTGTCCTTATTGATTAAAATAATTCATAATTGTTTGTTCATTTTCCCTTTGATTATGAATATTTAGTATTTTGTACAGTAAATCATACAACGGTACTTTGTCTTGTAACATTTTAATGAAAAATAAACAATAGTAACCGCATAATACACTTGTTTTGTCTTGATATTGTATATTATTGTATTTTACATCCGGGATGTAATTAATTATTTCTTTTAGTGGAGGTAGTCCAAGGGGGTCAAAGTATATTTTATTTACATAACAGAACCAATGCGTTCCAGACCCAACAGAGTCATCTAAATTGATTATTCCACACTTGTTTTTTATTGACGTTTTTGGTGAATTATTTCTACTAAATACACCCCTAAAGATTTAATTTTCAATTGTTTTACCCATTGTTCAATTTTAAAGTTAGAAATTGGTTTGTTTATCAATTTTTTTTTTTTTACTATAGGAATTCGACTGTAAGGTCTCCGTTGAGAATCAATCTGTATACCCTGACATTGTCCCTTACCACTTAATAGGGATGTAATCAAAGGTATTCCGAGACTAGCAGTCAGCATACCTAGGAACCCGCCGTCTTGTTTTTGTTTTTGTGTTAATTTAATCACTCCAGATCCCACTAGTTGTTTTCTTTGATTAGGTGTAAGATATGGTGATATCATGTTTCTTTTATTATTAGCTACCGAAATCATACCATTTCCAAGTATTCTACTAACACCAGTACTGGCAGGCCCACACAATATTTTTGGAGCTATTTTTGCAGCAATTTTTGCAGCTATTGGAAGTACTGTTCGACCTAATAGACCAGCCAAAGCTCCCAAGAATCCTCCATTTTGACCTTGACTGGACATTTCCTTTTTTAGAAATTGTAATTTCTAATCCCTTCTTATTCCTAGTAGACTTTTCAATTTGATTAATTTGTGTTTTGTTAAAAGCAAAGGGAAGTTTCCACGTAATTGTTCATGTTTTAATCTAAAAGTATGTGGAATCTTGTTGTTATAGGCTTGTGCTATTTTTTTTTGTCCATCTGTTAAATTTACTTTATATTCAATATAATTTGATGTCATTATCTATTTCATATATATATTATTTACACAATGACAAGTTCATTACCAATAGTATTTATTTTAACTGTTTCTTCATACAATACAATTGCGTAAACACGGATATTAGCTGCCGGCCGAACGTTTAATTTAGCTGTTAATGTAATGTGCTTAGGATCTTCTGTTATTCCTTCCTTTTTAAATTCAAAGTTAAAATGATCAAATCCAAACAAACGTTGAAAATTGAATATATTTAAGAGACTTCCAGTAGTTTTATTAATTTGTTTATGAAAATAATTAAGAACATCATCGTAAATTCTTGATATACTTGTATATTCCGTTTCTGGATAAAAAACACCATTACCAACTTCAAGGCGGCAAGATTCCAACCTACAACCATTATCTGCAGCATTAGCTTTAACTGTATCTAATAAATGTGGATTATGTTCTTGTGAATTACTTTTATCAGTTTGTTTATAAACAAACACATGTTCGGGGTTTTTCACACCGGCTGTTATTCTAAAAGTTATATTATGTTCTTGTGAATTACTTTTATCAGGTCTTGTTGCTTTCATATATCTTTCAGAAATTAAATTAATTCCATATAGATTAAAAAATAAACGTGGAACCCACAAAATTAATTTAGTTAAAATTACCCTACCTGCATCGGCAGCATTAACTCTGTAAATTAATTCATCATCATTTGTTAATTGTAATGTTATTTGTATTTGGCTTGGGGGTAACATGTTTTGTTCCAAACCCTGAACAAATGAATAATTATTTAACGGAATTTTAGCATTTACCTCATTACCATCGTTGACTGATAACTTCCTAGCAGCAAAAACTTTATTATATCCAGCTTGGTCATCCCTACTCTCAGCACTATCGGTATAATCTAAATAAATACATTCGTTTGTTCCAGTTGATTCTGCATAATCCTTAGAAAGTTCAACTCTTTTTACATTTATTACCTTGTTTAAATTATTAAAATCATAGACATTTTTTCCATTTTGTTTAATTATTAGCTGGTCAATTATTGAAGCTGCATTATTAATTAAAGCAATGTGATCATCACCGCCATAATTATTACCATTAGCAAGTTTATTAACTTTAAAACTTACTTCAAAATAACCACTAAACCAATCAAAATATGAACTTCTATCATTAATTGTAAAGTGATACCCACTTTTTTGTTGTTTAACATTATTTCCCAAGACAGAAATTAAAGGTGTATCTAATTGAATAGGAGTTTGTTCGTAACTTTCACAATACTGTTTTGTTCTAAACATGTATATTATATACTATTTTATTTTTTATAAATTAATCTGTTAATACGTTTACGCAGAGCTGAAGCTCCAGATCCTGACAATAATCTATTTAATCTTATATTAATATCCTCCTCCTTATTATTTAAATTTGTTTTTTGTAATTCCTTAGCAATTAAATTACCAACAGCCGGTGTTACAGGTTTTTTAAAACATTTGATTTTTTTCTGTAATTTATTAGCAGCTAAATTTCCGACTTCCGTTCCAATCTTTTTTGTTCCACTTTCAAGTGCAGTTTTTCCTGCAGTTTCCAGACCTTTTTTTCCAGCACTACCAATTGAAGATGCAACAGAAGATGAAAACAAATTTGTTAAAGTGTCAAAGATACCTGAACCTTGTATAATTTCTTCTCCGGTTTGAGCATCAACAGAAATAAATATTCCTTTATTTTTATCATAAACTTTTTTGTACATTATATATTTATATTTTCTTTTAATATTAGTGTAAAACTTGTTTCAACTTTATTAAAATTGATTATTCTACCAAACACATCTGTAATATATATTCTAATTGAATTGATGGTATTTTTATTAATTTCAGAATATCCAACTTTTTGTGGTTCTTTTGTAAATGGATAAGCTCTTGTTAAATCTGCAGTACGTAAAGCATAGATAATATCACTAAAATTACCACCAACAAGTGAATTATCAATAAGATCACAATGAATGTAAATTGTATCCACAGAGTTAGTTATATTTGGTGTTGTAGTTCTCCATTCGGTTTTTTTTTCTCGAATCCAAGCAATGTATGAAAATTTGATATTTCCAAATCCAACTTAAAATTATCATGAATTGAAATTAGGATTTTAAAACTACTTAAATCAAATTCCAAACTTATTGGAGCAATGTCTGATTTATCAAATTCAAAATCACCATTGCTTATTAGTGTTTCCCTAATATAATTATTAATGTCCGTATAACTGTAAAAACCATTTGTAAATATAATATTTTACCATTCTTTACCATTATTATAACGAATTCTTTTATTATCGTATTCATCACTAATATTATGCCAAGAGTAAGTCACGGTGTTAATGCTATACAAACCAACAGCATAAGTTTTATTTTTATCTAAAATTAAAGGACGACTGAATCTGACTGTAAAATCACTTGAAGTATTTTTTTTATCGTTTTTAACTGTTTCAGAACTTAACACTATTTTTTGTTCCATTTATATATTCAAGAAAAATAATTTTTATATAACATTTCACGTTGTTATGGTAACAATTTATTTATTTTTAATAGTTAATCAATTATGCTAATACCTTCATTTTTCAGTTCTTCATTATTATTTCCAGCCTCAATTGAACCACAAATAAGTTCTAAGTCATTAACCAATTCTTTTGGATTGCATGGACAAACACCATTAAAACCCTGACCTCTAATTACTTTTTTAAATTTCATAGATCTTTTATTGATAGGTAATCCTGATTTTTCTGTTAATTCTTTAGATACTTTCCTAGAAAGTATTGAATGTTTTTTATTATTGTTATATCTTTTATTAATCAAATCAATTAAATCTTTATCTACCTTTATATTTACTACTTCTTTTCCAGTGTTTTTATTTTTAACAATCAATTTGTTTTGACTATAAAGTTTATTAAGACCAATCAATAATTTACCATATTGTCCATTTGGTGAAATTTAAGATGGATTATTATGTTTTTTTCCTTATCCGTATGTAGAAGCCAAATTTAAAGTATTTATCAACCGTTTTTTATACTTTATTAGTTCGTCTTGTTCATGTTTAAATTCTTTTGCTTCTTCTTGTTTATTAGTGCAGCCATATGGTGACTTAACTTCATAAAATCGTGCCATTTGTGGGAAAAGCATCAAACTTGGTACATATGTTACTTGGTATTATCTAGATAAGAAAACGAAAAGAAGTTGCTGTAATTCCCAAGATGGCTGACTAGTCGGCCATTTTAAAAATGGCCGCCAAAATCCAATATTTCTTCCAATAATCTACTTTCATGCTAAATATTTCTAAAACAACCAGCAAAAAATGCTCAATATTTACACAGTATGATATTTAGGGCTGCATACTGTATTTGTTGACATATATTGGATGTTACTGTGTTATCAAAATGGCCGTCAAAAGTAAAATGGCCGCCTAAATATCAATATAAAGTAGTGATTTATTTTCATGGACCGAACCATCATTATACTGTAAATTAAGAACATATTGATCATGAATATGAATTTTAAATAGAAATAATTAAAAACAAATCTTGTCATATCTATATGGAAAAGAATACAAAGACAAAGAACCATTTTACACAGCCTATTTCAACAGGAAACCTAACATACTGTTTTATGTAATTTGTAAAGAATGTTGAACACTTTATTTAACGGGATATATACGTACATGTATTTGATTCCTACTAAATTAATGTGTATATGTTTATTATCCAAGTTCATAAGTTTATCAGCCATTGCCATAATTACCACCACATTGACAAATAGCTATACATAGCATTACTGCCTTTGCAAATGAGGTAATATTTGTCTTTTTTCAAGAGCATGTGTGAAATATAAAGATATTAAACATCAAACCATACTTATCTTCATCGCCAGTGTCAAGACAAATCCACTGTTTTCATTAGGCAAGCCCACATAGGGGTTGACCACAAACTATTATAATTACAGGTGTGTTTCCAGTGTGTATACAGTCAATTATCATAGTCTTTGTTATCAAATTATGAACATGTCATATGACTGTTTTGAAAACTACCCTCTAATTATATGCATGTGCCATGCGCAGCCTCCTGTTGATAAGCAAGTGAGTGTATATGTATTTAAACAGCTAATGTTCACTAACAGATAGCATTCATTTGCCCGCTTAAAATACCCATATTTCGTCCAAGTTGCACCTAATTAGAACCGACTTTCACAAGACCAAACTTTTAAAAAGCAAGCTTGAACATAAGCGGCGTACACAAGTGACAAAAAAAGTGACAATGAATACTCAAATATAAAGTGATGGGTAATATCTGGATTGAATTGCTTACTACTCTGCATACGTCAAAAATCTGTAGGGAGACAGTAGTCTAAGCTCAAGAGGGAGAGCGCAGATCTACGGATCGCGGGCCCCGTGACTATTTGATAAAATAAAAAGACTTTGTGTCTGAAATCATTCGTCCTCCACCTCTGACTAATGTGGGGAAGTTAGCAGTTACTTGTAATGAACAGGTTTGTACTGGTACAAAATTCAGTAACATTGTTTAGGTTAACTACCCGCCATTATATAACTGAAATACTGTTGAAAACGGCGTTAAACCCAAAACTAACAAACAGTAGTGATCTTGCTATCCCCTGTGAGTTATCTGAACAGGAACTTGCAATGAATAGAATTTCAGCGACTGTTGTTTCAATAAATCGTTAAAACAAACTGCAGACATGACTTTTTAAGAAATTCCTGGAGGAACTGTAACCATTAATAGCAAAATATATAAATACATTACGTAATTTACCAGTGATATTTAAGAATGTGCAAATGAGATCTATGTTAAAGAAACCTAGGCTAGAACCAACAGCCACAAATACAACAAGTTACACAACAATATTATTCAGCCTCTTGACCATATTATATGTATAATACAAGCTACTGGAACCATGATCATTGACAATCTGACTGTGTTGCACTGAACTCAGCACTATTTTGAAGGTCGAGTGTCATTTATCTAAGCAATCACTCTCAAATGGTGTGCATTGATGGGTAGTTACCGACACCAGCATGTTAGCAAAATACAGTGTACCTACGGGTCACAAACTAAACCCCAATAGTTACATATATTTACGGTTGGTGAAAAAAGGAGATGCTATGAAATGATTTGTTGTTACTACACGACGCCTCTCGGTTGTACTTTTCTTTTAAGCCTATAAAAGCTACAGTTAGGTATTGCCCCATATTGTAACTGCTGATAAAACAGAAATATTAATGTTGATATCAAAGCATAATTGCAGGTACAGTGTTAACCTGTTGAGGAAACCCAGTGACTCTGCAACTATGTATGTAAGGAATAGATGAACCTCAGGTGGTGTTAGACTTTCACATGTTCAATTCTGTATGCAGGGCTGTATATCCACAATTGTACATAATAGGTCAGATCAGACGGTACCTAATCAACACCTTTACGAATTGCTTTCCTACCTCGCATTAATAGACTATTGCAATGCATTGTTTTATGGTATTCCGATCACCGTATTGCACAAACTACAACATGTACAGAACACAGCATCTCATCTTATAACTAGAGCATCCGATCATAGTCAGATTACTCCTGTATAGAAGGAGCCTCATTTGGCTTGCAGCAAAATACTACAGTACAAAATACATACCCAAACCTTAAAGTTTCTACTCATTCTTCCTCAGTCTTATTATGTACAACATGATAGAAGTTTATAGGCAGAACAGGGGCACAATATCAAAAGACACTGTGTCAAAAGTACCAGTGTCTTAATTCAACCCTGATGTGTGACAACCGGAGCAATCATCTGAATCTCACTGAACAAAACTCCTTGAAAACGGAATATTGTTAATGTATAGCCACCAATATGAACTTCTTATGATCTGAAGTTTTTTGGTGGTATTTTTTTTATTGAAGTTAGGCACTTTAAGGTTTCTTATATCTGTTCTTTGTACATTCTTTGTACATTATACATTTTTACCTCAAAAGCAGATAAAATAATGTTCGGAATGTTGTACGGGTGGCTGCATTTATTTGAATTAAATCTGTATTCAAATTATCCTATCCATTTTGGTTAAATATTTTACATAAGTTATTTGACTCATTCCTTGATAAGGATTTGGATCACTTTTCTACATCTTTGAAGTTATAAATTAATAAACACACAAAATAAGTTCTATGGAAATATTACTACATGGTAGAAAAGTAGTCTATATTCATCTTTGGAATATATTAGGAAGTGTTTATTTCAGTTTATTCAGAGAAAATGAACTAAGTGACAACACACATGAATTACTTTAGTCCGAATATTACGATGTATTCTCTACAGTATGCGTCAGAAAATGTTTGGATAATATTTTATTACCATTTGTTTTGTCATTTGGACTCCGACTATTATTCTTATCAATCTTATATGATTTTTAACATTCTGAAAAAAAGTTTAACAGATCAAGCTGTCTGCGGTATAAATAACGAAACTGCATCAAAGGGAAGTAACTCAATTTCTGTAATTATATAGTAAAAAACAACAATAAATAGCTGAAATCTATTCATAAAAGTGTCTATAATCAGTGTTTGCATAAAAATGATTAAAATCATAGATTAACTGGCTAAAAAATGTATTGAGTGTGTCTGACCCTTACTTTTCTTCATATTTTTTATGAATGGCTGCCATTTTGAATAATTTCGGCCATTTTGATTTTTTTCAAACTTCCTTTCAATTTTGAATTAAAGACTCCATATCCTCCCTTTCTGCCAAGTTTCATGCTTTTCCCACAAATAGCACGATTTTTTCACCATATACCTGCACTATATTTGGAGTTTTCGATTTGCCAACTATCGAACCATTTAGCTTCACAATATTCATAGTAACATTAACTAATGTACTCTGGACTGTGTCTTCATATATTTTATCAGGATTAGATTCATCTGCATTGAAAAATGTTAAACATTTCAGACGGTTTGTAATATTTATATTTTTCTAAAACATCAGTATCCAAATTAGCATCTAAATTTACTGTATGAACTTTCTTTTGGCTTTGCTTTAATTCTTCTTCAGTAGGTTCTTTGCTTATTTCGTTAACCCCTTCCTTGTATTTTCTATATTCCCTCAACATTTCCCCAATTTCTCCAGGAGACCCTGTAATTGGTAGCGGTTGTTTGAATAGCTGTGGTAAACCTTGATATATTTGTATGTCTTTTATTTCAACACCGAGTGACTCTAATTGTTTTCCGATTCCAGGTAATGCTTTTAACTGACTTGGCAATTCTTCTTTTTGCCTTTCTATTCCTTCTGTAATTGGTTTATAAATTTCACTATACATTTCTCGTCCAGTAGCTTTTCTTATTTTTTCTCTCATTATTTCTTCTCTTTTAGCTCTTACATTTTGTCCAACTAGGTTGTTTATTTCTCTCATTTCTTTAAGTTTTACTAGCATATATATTATAATTTAAGATAATGTAAGATAATGTAATATTATTATATAGTGGAAATTCTTTATTATAATACAAAAAGTGATAAATCTAATAACTTTAAGCAATTTTAGCAATATCCTTTTATGCCAGAGACATGTTTTAGAATGTTAATATGTGGATCTTCCGGATCAGGAAAAAACAAATACACTAATGCATATGCTACGAAAACCTCTTATATATTATGATAAATTATACCTATATGCTAAAAACCTAGAATAGTCTAAATATCAGGATTTAATAAACCTCTTAACTGAAATTGCAAGAAGAATTAAAGTAGATCCAAATGAAATACTAGAATATTCAATTGATGTTAATGATCTTAAATCAGATAAACAAAAAGTAGTAATATTTGATGATTTTATACGTGAAGAAAAAGAGGTTAAAAATGAAATAACAAAATACTTTATTCAAGGACGTCACAAAAACTGTTCTGTTATTTATTAAAGTCAGTTTTACTATAAAACACCAAATGATATTCGAATTAACTGTTGACATTATATTAGTTTGAAAGTCCAGGTAAAAAGGAAAATGATATGATTTGTAATGAACAAAATATAGATCGTGATTCTTTTACTAATGCAACAAAACAAAAATACGATTTCTAAATGTTGACAAACCAAGGAAGTTTTTAAGAAAAAACTTTACGGGAATTATATAATAATTATATAATGGGAGTTTTTAATACTATATAACAAATAAGTGAACCCGACAGTATAAGTAAAGTTAAATTTGATATTGATTTAAGTGATTATGTAAATAAAAAACAATTCAAAAAGCTTAAAAAGGACATGGACTGATATCTTCATAAAAATAAGGAACTTGATAACACAATGAACAGAGCGATACATATGGGAGGTAATGAAATAATCAACCTAGGAAATCCAGATAAACCCGCTGACGCAGTCCCAAGACGGTTTATATATATAAAAATTCAAAGTATAATAGAAGACTATAATCTTGAAGATATCAAAAGTATAAAACAGACACTAGAAGCACAAGTAAAAAATATTGAAGAATTAACAAAAGACTTAAAAAACAATCAAGCACTAATAGCTGAATTACAAGATAAAATTGGAGAAGAAATGAAAGCTATGGTTGATTCTATTAAAGAACTTGAAGAGAAATCTGATTCGACAGATGACAACATAAAAAAAGTATTCAGAACCAATTTTGAAAAGTTATACAATCAAGTTCAGGAAATAAATAATACTATGATTAAACATAAAGAACTAAAAGACAAGATTGCTGAAGCTGAGAAAAACGTACAAAATATGTATCAGGTAGAAGTTAGAACAGAAATAAATAAACTAAATACTGACTTTATAAAAACGAATGAACATTTGTTCAACACATTTTCAAATAAACTTGCAGAATATAAATCTGAACTTGAAAAGGCAGCTTCACAAAGAGGTGGTGACCATGATACAACATTAGATAACCTTGAAAAAGAGATTAATTCTAAAATAGAAAAAAAAAAAGAAAAATCTTCCTGATTAGTAATGTTGATACACGTCACAATTTAAAGTACGCGGAATTAATTAAACTTACAGGTTTGTTACAAAAAGATATTAACGAATTTAATGATAAATTGAAAATAATAAAAATGAACTGGATTTTGTAGTTGAAAAACCAGTTAAACAAGGAGAGTTAATTACCTCTAATACTGAAGCAATAACCACTAATGCTGAAGCAATTTCAACTAATGCAGAAGAAATTACAAAAGTAAAAAATGTTTTTTTAAAACAAGAAAACCGATTAGCTAGAACAAAAAATACAGTTGACAATTTGTCTGCTTCTGAAGTTGCTACAACAAAACGACTTGATGATTTAGCTGAAGCAATTCTGAAATTTAATGAAAATTATAAAGCAATAGAAGAACAAATAGAAAAAGTAAGACGTGAAGTGTTTCTTTTTGAACATTACAATAACAGACAACTACATGTAGATTATTTTAGAGGAAAAAATATGATATTGAAGATAAACAGTTACAACAAAAGGTATTAAATACCTCAAATTTATTTGCATTAATTGGAATACGAGCTAATAAGATTACAGATTATAAAAGTTTTATTAAAACAGATTATAAATATGCCGATTCTCGAGGAGTGGAAGCGAGTGTATTTCAAGTCCAACAAGATGGGGATTACATAATTAAAGTAAACATTATCGTCGGTGCACCCTCTGCGCATAGTAATGCTGATATCTCTTTTTCATGGTGGGGTAATTCTGATTCATTTGGGCGTGAGATTCAATTCAATGTTTCCAAGAAAATTGAAATTAATTTAAGCAAAGAAAAGATGTTTACAATTCATCTTGGATTGATTCCAAAAACATTGTTTCCAGGAATTCAATATACTACAGAACCAGGAAGTTATGTCAGATTCTATCTAGTTAATTAATTACTGTGTTTTTATACAATGGGAATATTCAATAATATAAATGAAAAAGTAAGTAAAATAGAACGACAAACAGTAAGAAAACCTCCATTGTTTTTAACATCTGAAACAAAAGATGTTGCTGGATTATTTCAATGGAAAGTTGTAAATGCTAGTCCTGGTTTAGTTCAAAATGGTAATAATGTAACAATTAAACAAAATTGCATCTTAATTATTTTTATAGATGCAATTAAAGTAGATAAAGGAGAAGCTAAATTGGAAATAAAAAGCAAAGAAAATAAAATTCTTCAAAGTTACAATGTAAAAAATAACAGAAAAAATGAATCTATTTCTAAAAATTATGCTGATCAATTTAAAATGAATGATGTTATTTATATATATGGTTTAAACGTTAAGAATATTCAGTTAACAATTTGTGGTTCTATGACCGTAGGCTAATGTATTAATACCATTATCAAGAATATATCTTTTATCGTCATAACATGACAAAGATGTTTTATTTATAACATAACTGGAAAGATTGTGCTTATCAGAACGAGTAACTATAAAGGTATTGTTAATTTGGGTTGAATTAAACAAAGTATCTTTGTAATTTTCATGAAGTATTGTTTTCTTAACAACATGTTCTTTTAATTCCTTTACAATTTTTAATGTTAACTTCATTTTGTAATAAATATGAATACATTTTACTTCTTAATCCAACAAATTCAACAATGGGAATTCCGGCAGCTTCATCTTTGAATTTTCCAAATACTTTTTTATTATTATCAAAATAATATTTTGAATTACTATCATAATCACTATTATCAAATAAATTTTTGTCCTTATAAAAATCCTCATATGCATCTTCAGTATTTATTTCATAACATAATGCATCAGTGTCAGTAAATAAAAGCTTTGCTGAATCTTTATATTTTTCCTTAATGTAATTATAATGAAAATCATACATTAAACATTTTGAGAAATCTGGAATACACATTCCAACATAACAAGGTCTGTTTAATAACAAACTTTCTTTTATTCTATGAATACCGAATAAATTCTTATGAAACATTGTTGAACTAACAAATGAAGGTTTTGCTATAATATTTCCGTTATGTGTTAATTTAATATTGATTCTTTTGCGTAAGTTCTCCATCGTCTTACCGAATACAGAGTTGTTCATGAGTTTAAAAAAGTCTTTGACAAAATAATTCTTTCCTTTAGATCTTTTTTGAGTATTAAAATCAATATACATTTTTAACCAAGGACTTTCATCAAAAGTTAATATTCTATGTATTTTTGTTACTTTTAATCCTAATTGTGCATATAGGTCAAGATTTTTAAAATGAACAACATAGTTTTGTTTTTTCATTTAAGTTGGAACTAATTTCTTTTACATTACGTTTTCCTATTTCAAATTCTTTTTTAATATTTATACTATAATCCGAAAGCCATTCGTCTGGTATTTTAATTTTTTCAGGAGCTGAAGGATAATCATTGTGAAGATCATGTAATTCGTTTGGATATTTAAGATCACATTCAATTATAAAGTTAGTTTTACCTTTGGCAATAAATTTCTTATATTGTTTTAAAGTGACCCATTTAAAATTTCTAGAGGGCAAAGGTCGGCACATGGCCAAACCGTAAAGATTATTGGCGTCAAGATACATAATGTATTTAGTTTCTAATTCAGGATCATAATCTTTCATATATTTATTGTTTGCATTACTATAACGATTAGCTATATAACTTATTCCTCCTCTCAGTCCCTTTTCAATAAAAAGATACATATCAATATCAGTTATTAAATCCAGATTTATTCCAGTCATTTTTAACATTGCATCCCAAGCTAAAACAGGACTACTAAAATAATGACAAGGGTCAAGATTATAATATTCCAAACATAGTTTTTTAAAATTTTCAAAAACATCAGCTAAAAGTAATACGTCAGTTTTTAAATACAGATCATGATATTCTCCCATTATTTTAATTTTAAATTCATTCCAAACATTTTTAGCATGTTCATATTCATTGTCTGATATATGCGTTTCCTTTCAAATTGAATAAAACTCTTCTTTAGGTATCTCTTTTTTTAATTTTCCTATGTGTTGCATAATAAAATGACCCTCATAACCTCTTAAATTATGAAAAATAACAGGAATTTTGTGTGTTAGTCTAAAATTAATATTACATTCTCAGTAAGCACTTCCTCTAAATTTTCCTGTTATATGACAATGGTCTCTAACAGGATTTTCATTTTCCTTATATTCTTTTCCACAAATATGACAAGAGGTTTGTATCTAAATAAAGCTTCATCTTTTTTAGACATTCTCAAATCTTTGTTAAAGTTTTCATTAAATATTTCCTTACAATATTCCTCTTCCTCAAGCATTTTTTCAATAAACTTATAAACTGCATTAGGACCTCTGCAAACTTGTGTTGATTTAGTATGTTTATCATCATAACAACAAACAAGTTTATAACCGTAACCACAATCTATATGTTTTTGATATGGTTCAGTAAATGAAAATTCAGGTGATGGTAAAGCAGTAGATATTTTTCTAGTTATTGATTCAAAGTCAGCATAATTACAAAAGGTACTGCTAAGCCTTTATGATAATTTTTAAAATGTATTTTACTTCCCTCTTTTGGCATTTTTACAGCTTGAATGTCATTAATAGCTAAACAATTTGGAATATGTTCATTTAATATTCTTTCTTGAGAAAAACATTGTAAACATGATTTGCAAAAATGTTTTTTATGTTGATATTTTTTTTTTAAACATTAATCTATTAAAGTATTTTAACCAAACATAATGTGTTATTTCGTTATTACTGATAAGCAACATGTCACAGTGTCCTTCATATTGATTTTTATGCCCCCGAATGGAGGCATATAGTTTTTGAACCGTCTGTCAGTCTGTCGGTCTGTCAGTCTGTCCGCAATTTTCGTCTCCGGTCCATATCTTTGTCATCTATGGATGGAATTTCAAATAACTTGGCAAGAATGTGTGCCACAGTAAGACGACATGTCGTGCGCAAGACCCAGGTCCGTAGCTCAAAGGTCAAGGTCACAATTAGACGTTAAAAGTCATTTTTCATGATAGTGCATTCGTGTCCGGTCCATATCTTTGTCATCCATGGCTGGATTTTAAAATAACTTGGCATGAATGTGACCCACAGTAAGACGACTTGTTGCGCGCATGACCCAGGTCCGTAGCTCAAAGGTCAAGGTCACACTTAGACGTTAAAGGTCATTTTTCATGATAGTGCATTCGTGTCCGGTCCATATCTTTGTAATCCATGGATGGATTTTCAAATAACTTGGCATGAATGTGTACCACAGTAAGACGACGTGTCGCGCGCAAGACCCAGGTCCGTAGCTCAAAAGTCAAGGTCACACAGACGTTAAAGGTCATATTTCATGATAGTGCAATGGTGGGCATGTCCGGTCCATATCTTTGTCATTCATGCATGGATTTTAAAATAACTACGCATGAATGTGTGGCACAGTAAGACGACGTGTCGCGCTCAAGACCCAGGTCCGTAGGTCAAAGGTCCTAAACTCTAACATCGGCCATAACTATTCATTCAAAGTGCCATCGGGGGCATGTGTCATCCTATGGAGACAGCACTTGTTTGATATGTACAATGGATAAACATTATCATCTTCATAACCAAATATATTTTGAGTTTCTATTTTAGGTATTTGATTTAAGGTAATAGGAAATTTTATTCCTTTATAATTGAGTTATTTTATATGCCTTTTATATTTTGAAACTCTTTGAGGACCTTTTTCAACAGAATATTTGTAAGCTAAATGACACCATCTAAAACATTCATTATCATACTCATTCTTTATATTTATCAATCCTTTCATTGCATTTTGTAATGTTTTTGGTAATTCTAAGTAACTAGAAGCAGCTAATGGATTATATTTATATCTATTTATATAATGAGCATCAACTGACTCTATTCTCCAGCCGCTTCCTTCTGAAATCCAATTACCAATTCTATTTATTATTTCATCAAAGGCTTGGCGTAAAGTGTTTTTTATTTCGTTTGTATTAATAATAATTAAAGCCTTTGATTGAAAATGAGCTGATTTATATATTGTATCTGTATTACTAATGTTCGCAAAAGTTATTTTTAAAGCAACATTTATTTTTATACCTTTTAAAGTTTTAAGTTCAGATTTAACAATATCAAATGAGTCTCCTATAGTTAAATATAATTGATTGTTTGGATCTTGTCTATATGTAATATAATTTCAAATTTCTTAATATATTGATTTAAAGACCTCTCAATTTCTCTTACATCCATCTATATATTATATTTAGAAAAAACTCGCTGTCAAAAAATAAAATTTAAGAAGAAATAAAATATTTAAATTTATATCTTTTTCCATTAGTTTTTGATATTCCACGTTTTACTCTGTTTTTTTTTCCCTTCACAGCACACTTTTATTAACCCAGAATTAATATCAAGGTCTTTAGATGCTGCGTAAGTGCTTCTATATGTTTGTTCTTCATTAGTGTCACAATCGGTTGCAATAACGTTTTAAGGATTGTTTCGGTGGTTATTTGGTCTAGGACAATCGCATAATCTTACATTATTTTCGTCTTCAGGTAATAAGCCACCACAATCCCATTCAAATAAATCTATATTACTCCTCAGGAGATAAGGATCTATAACATTTTGTAATTTATCAATCACATGTCTTTAATATTCATCGCTAACTATTTGATCAAGTTTTGATTTAATAACGTTTCTTCTTTTTAGTACTTTTTATATGAATTTCTATCTTCATTCATTATTTCTCCTAAAGTGCTAGATAATTTTGGCATAATCATTCTATCTACCTTTCTATTTACCATTTATATAATATACTTATAGAAAAAAAATCTTTAAAAAAACACGTAAAAATAAATTCATTAAGATTTAATACAATTCTTCTTCTTTTTTATTTACTTTTCCAATTTGTGCTTTTGTTATAAGTTTTTTTTATTTTGTGGAGATGTAACTTTAAAATAGTTTTCTTGTCTTCAACTTTAAGTTTATTAATAAATATAGTTATTACTGTTGGAACAGCGCCAGCAACTGCTTCAAATATAGGAATAGCTGGAACAAGTGCTAATGCAGCTGAGCAACCAAAGATACATGCTGTAATTTGTAATCCTGTATTTACTCTTCCACAAAAGTTTTTCTTTAAGCAGCAGCAAGTTTATTCAAGTGAATAATTAATTGATCTATTGTTTCTATTTTAGGAAACCCGGTTTCCGAAGACTTTGTCTTCATTAGAAATTAGATTTTTATTACTCATTTATATAATATATTTTCAAAATTATATTTCTTCCAGTTCACTAAACGGAATCCAACTATTAAATTTTTCACTATAACCTTTCCACTTTACTAAAGCTTGTTTTTTCTTATAGTCTCGTGTAATAACTTTTTCTATTCTAAAAACTTCTTGTTTAGTAGGTAAAAGTTCTTGCTCATAAAATGAACACTGAATTATTTCATTATTTAAATCTTTATAGTGTATGTTCTGGGATTTGTATAATTAATTCCATAAATTATAAATATCTCCTCTGTCCAGTTTGGTGTATATCCTTTTTCTAAATGTCGTTTAAGTTTGCTTAAGCGAACTCGATAACCAATTTTAAATTTTGGTTTACTCTTTGGTATCTGTAAATTACCATATAAATTAAAATAAACAGTACCTTTATTTAAGTTTTTATTGGCTTCAGTCTGTGTCATTTTTATACTAGAATGCTTTCTTTTGTTATATTTGTCAACCATATCCTGCAAATTGTCTAAATAAGTGTAAGTATTATTTGCTGTAAAATATTTTCACATTATTCGTTTAAGTGTCCTATTAAATATTTCGATTACTACAGCTTTTCCTTCATTAAATGTATAATACATGTTAATCTTATTTTTATTCAAAAATGATTCAAACTTTTTATCATGAAATTCTTTTCCTTCATCTACCCATAAATTTGTTGGTGTTCTACCTTCAGGCCGAGCGTGAAGCTCATCAGGAGCTGAAATTCAGATTCTCCAGTTTTATTCTTTAATGGAATAACCCAAGCGTATTTGCTAAACACGTCAATAACGGTTAACAAGTACTTCACACCTTTATTATATTTTAAAAAAGCTTGCATATCAACTAAATCAGCAGACCAAGTATCATCAATATCATTAACTATCACTTTTCGTTTTATAAATTTTCGTTTAATTGGTTTATGTAATTGTTCTGCTAATTCATCACTCCATGTTATTTCGGGGGTCTTTTTGAGTAAATACTCTACCCCCTTTTCCCGTTTATTGACTTTTGTTTTTTGTCCAAGTCCAAGTTTATATTTCATATTAATTGCAGGTTTTACAACTAAATGTTTTGCAAACTTTTCCCCAAATGTTTTTTATTTAGTGTTATTTAAGTGGGAAAGCATTTGCTTGTCACATATACCCTTTTTTACACCACTGTCGTAGCAAAAAATCATGGGTCTTGCATACTGCGTCCAGTTCATTGACAGGAGGTCCATTATCTAAAGAATTTCCAGGGCCACAATAGCGGAAATCTGGTAGTGTTAAACCTTTCTTAGGTAACAAAGGTAATATTGCTTTATGAATATTTAAATTACCTCCTGTTGTACTTTTAACAAACATAGATTTCTTTCTTCCAAACTTGTCGCTTCACAAACGATATTGATTGATAAGCTTGTTGAAGAAAACGACACCGGTGTCGTTAAAATTTAATCTATTGTTTTCCAATAATCATTATCTATTTTTTTTAAAGTATTTATAATTTTTTTCTGCTGGTAAACTATAACTTTCATTGTCAGTTTTGTTTGCAAAAGTCTAGGAAATTTTGTTACAATTTTATTAAACTTCAAATATCGTTGAATTTGTGGTACTGATAGTTTTATTTCTCCTGAAATCCACGAAATGCAATGTATTTTTTTTTTTTTTTTTTTTTTGTTTTTGTTCATCAAAGATTTTTTGCCGACTTAAATGTAACCATTTTGAAAACGAAAATTTACTTTCTTTGTTAAGTATTTTCCGAGTCTCAATACGTTTGATGTAATCCTTAATTTTTTCGATAATATTTTCTAATGTATATTTTTTTTCAACGCTGGCTGGTGGTAAAATATTCACAAAATCTTTTCTATCTTCTACAATATTATCCTCTAACCATTTTAAAGTATATTCAGTCGTTCTTTGAGATTTGGACTCATGTTTAATTATAGTATTTTTTGATTCTGGAACATTTGACACTGTAAAACGTGAAAACCTGTCTTCCATGTCTTCTAAAATAGGGTTAGGTTTTCTTTTAAACGATTCCATTTCTTTTTGATTTTGAAAAACACAATTGTGTGTCGTTTTTAGATAGTGCACTTGATCTGCTGTTAAAGTTTTTCCGATAGATTTTTAATTGTTGTATGTAGAATATCCACATATTTGATAGTATTATTAATTGTACAGGTCTTTTCATAATCCTGTTCTGTAAAGGTCTCACTTTTTTTTATATTTTTCTAATATAAGCGATTCCAATACATTAATATAATTGAAAATATCCATTTCTGTTAGAAGTAAAGTCTTATCAAATAATTTGTATACTGGAGCAAAGGTTGTGTTATGTACATTTCCAATAGCAACTACTGAGCCTCGTGATCAGTTTACCTGCAAAACGTTCTGTATTGATCAATTTAACTTGTGGTCTTTACGTGTTTACTACGAGAGTTATAGGTTAAGTCAGTACATGAACGTGTAAAAATGCAGAAATGAATGGAGTAAATTTATTATTGTTTTATATTTCCTAATGTTCGCTTTGGGTTCAAAATCCCTGGTCTTTTCATTTGGTTAAACCAGAGGTTTTCATAGTAGTCTGTCAAAACCTGTGGGTTTTTTGAATTGGTCAAACCAAAGGTTTTCACAGTACCAAGGGTACTGGGTCAGCAGTTGTCAGTTTTAGTTCAGGGTAAGGGTCAAATGAGGTCAAATAGCGCTGGTCACGCTATATATATATATAACTACTAACGAGTTTCCAAATACCATATTTAAAGCTTCTAACAGTGCCGTGAGTTACCCATGGCATATTGATCGTATTTCTCCAAGTGATCGCAACACCACCGCCTTTTTTATTTTTTTCTATTAGTTACGCTTAATTTAAATCCATTCCGGTTCAAGTAAGAAGTTTCAAACTGATGCTGTTTCTCGTCCGAGTACCAAGTTTAAGTCAAAAGAGCGAAATATATTCTCTCATCCCTGAGGTATTGGCCCACACAATTATCTTTGTTCACAACAGATCTACAGTTTAGAGCATATTTTTATATTGATTGCATTTCTTAGTATATATCAAATTCTTAAAGTTGACACCATTTTGCTTAGGAATTACTTTACTTTACCACCCCGTTTACTTCTATGCGTTTTTGGTTTACAGGATAAATTGAGTAAGTTTACATTCCTATATGCCGCAGGGTCTAGTTTTCCTAATCCGCTATTGTTCGATACCGTAGATCCAATATCCAATAATTGATCTTTAGTGTATGTATGTACTTAACAGGTGAACGACACGTGATGTCCGATGTAAATTCATGAAGAAAATTATCAAAGATTTCACTGGATGCAATCCACTGAATCACTGAAGCTACCGCAACATAGAAGCACACACAGATGCAAAATACATCCATATCCTTATATCCAATTTTCAGCACAATCTCAACACAAATAACAGGGTTATTATGGTAAGATTCAAGAGCAAGGAAAACACGTCTGCCACATACGGCGACAGTGTATTATTCAATGGTCAAGTCGTGTATATTGTCCTTTACCGTCAATGCGCAGATTTAATTCTATACCTATTTTATCTATCCAGTCGCGTACGTTCAATTGCAACACGTGACCGTACAATATATTACGGTATTTGGATGCACGTGCGTACAAAAATCCTGTATTTCCTGTATTTGGACGCTCGCGCGTACAAAAAATCCTGTATTTTCTGTATTTGGACGGTTCAACAGTCCCATGTTAAACATACGATAAAGCCCGAAACGCGTGAAAATGTTCCGAATGTAAATCGGAAGAAGTAGGCGCTCTATGTACAGGGTTTGATTATGCATCTTGAAATCTGGATTTAATTTGAGTTGTTTTTTTTGTTTACATCACATAAAAACGATTAAAGGGATAACAATGCTATCTGATTTAGATATTAAAACGTTCGTTAATAATCAAAAACTTAAAAATACAGTAAAAAGGATTATCAAATGTTGGAATATTTGAAAAGTCGCTTAAAGGAGCCGTTCCGGACGAAACCTAAAAATTGGTATCAGCCCTGACTGTCTGAATAGCTACCTCAGCAGTTTTTATTTAACGGTTTAGAAACAAAATGGAGAAAATTATGAATGGCAACGGACGGGCAGTCAGCATCCAAAACATGTCTGCTCTATAATTCAGTTTGGTCGGATCTTCACCAAACTTGCTGACAATGTGTGTGGGCATTACATCTCGGCCAATTTCGATAACCAGCCAAAGTGTACCAGGCACTCTTTGATTATAGTCCTTGAATTACTCGAAAAACGGGAAATTTAGCCTTGTCCGCTCTTTTAAGTCGAATAGTTTTCATCCGATCTTCACCAAACTTGCTGACAATGTTTGTTGGCATATAATATCTCAGCCAAGTATTATTACCACCCAAATCGCCAAATGGCTGTTGTAGGGAGTTGTACCAATACGTTTTTAATGATGATACGCAGAACAAAAAGCATTTAATGAATTACGTATATTACGTATGAAGTGAAATAAATATAGAATAAAAAGGTTATTTAAGGTTTAACATTGTTCTGTATAATATATATTTGCACTCATACCAAGCTGGGAAAAACTAGAAAAGGCAGGAATACAATATTCAGTGAAACATTTTTAATTTTAACTATTATTATAGTAAGATAAAATAGATATAGAATAAAAAGGTTATTTAACATTGTACTGTACAATACGAGATATATTTGGGCTCGAACCCAGCTGAGAAAACCATATTGAACTCGCCTAGCGGCTCGTCCAATATGGTTTTCTCAGCTGGGTACTTGTCCAAATATATCTCCGTATTGTACTGAACAATGTTAAATAACCTAATAGTATCATCCCCATAGGCCACATACCTCGCATACTAGAATCAGTGTCTTTAACAAAGTTATTTCAACATAAACAGGCATTGAAGTTTTCCGAAATTCGGACAGAGAAGAGATTAAACACGAAGCAATTTAATCAATATTTTAATGAGCCGTTGACTGAATATAAATTATTGTATGATATATATTATAGATCAGCTATAATTTTATATTATATGAATATGCGTATGTGTGTGTTTTAATAAGGATGGCAATATTTCGTTGAGAAAACATTTCTACATACTTTGACTTTTTGTTGTAACGTACGTCAAAGGGTATCAATTGCTTGTTAGAGTTAGTAAAAGTAACAGAAAAACAAAGCAACAACTATTAACAATAACAACATTTTTTTTAAACAAAAGTAACAATTAAAATACCTTAAAACTGTCAAGTTGCTGTAATAATCCAATTTAATATGCGAAAATAGTCCTAATCCTGTCCTGGTCAAATTTAAATCCAATCAGTATAATTTCACAATATTTCACAACAGTTCAAATTGAATTAAGTATATCTAATGAATGAAAATCCTCTCTTAAATCCACACTTTTAATGCAAATCCTTCAGATGTTAAATATACAAACTGGTAATATTTTGCTATTAAGAAATGAAGGACAGTTTTCAATAAGATCGTAAACTCTAAGTTCTACTCTGTCATAAAACAGCTCAATATTTAATGTATCATGGATGGTTCTAGAATTTTCATGTAACACTAAGAATAAAGAGAACATTCTAGAAAAAAAAAAGAACAGTACAGACTTTGAAAAAAAAATGTTACACCCTGTTAATCAGTATTTTGGTAGAACATTCTGGAACGTCTTAGAATATATTTACAATATGTCTCAAAGCTGGTAAATAAACCAAATGACTGATCAATAAAGTTAAAGCTTAAGGGGGAATGACATTGAATATATCTGATAATCTGCAACTAACTGCATGTGGCTCTTCAGCTGGAACTGTGATATAATGAATGAGTGTTTTATATTATTGTAACTATATTGCGTTGGTTTCGGGTATTACAATTATTTTTGACATGTGTCTTTGATTCCATTTTCTTCAAGTCCCATTGTCTAATACCGCAAGAGTTGTATCATTTGTTTTAATTCTAGCTTCACCTAAAACACAGATCAACATACATTTCTATGAATCTTGTATCATATTAGCGATTGTTATATACTGTTATTCCTGTAATTGGGGCCTCCGTGGCCAGTGGTTAAGGTCGCTGACTTCAAATCACTTGCCCCTTATCGTTGTGGGTTCGAGCCCCACTCAGGGCGCTGAATTCTTCATGTGAGGAAGCCATCCAGGTGCCCACTCGTGAGGAAATAATGCACGGGTCATATGGCGACTTTGCAGCTTAAAGGGTAGAGGACTACCCTTTAAGCTGCAAAGTCGCCATATGACCTATAATTGTGTCAGTGCGACGTTAAAACAAAATAAATAAATATTCCTGTTATTGAAATTTGTAATATTCGTAACATTTCACATTACATTTGTAATTGAGTCACTCACGATTATTATGTCCAACGTGAATATATCAGTAGATATAAATAGATATGATTCCTTTCCCTGTTTATTAAAGTTAATATTACAATATGCATATATATTATAGATGGCATGGTGTAAAGGTGTATTTCGTTTGTTTCATCAATAACAAATGCACTTAAATAGACCTATAACTTTGTATATCTAGCCTGAGTCAAAATATACCGAAAGGATAAGAATTTTAGTATTTTTCAAATGAAAATGCGATATGTTCAAAAAGACATTGTTATTGATAATGCGCTAACCTTTATCAAGAAAAAAATGTCGTAGATTACACAATGCAAATTTAAGGGATTTTATCATGTTTTCTATCATGCGCTCGGCTGAAAGATTTCAATGACCTGAGAGCAATTATGATATTTTGAGGGGGGTTCAGTACATCTGATGAATGATCTGGTTCCTGATTATCCAACGTGTGCTGGTCAAAACCTGAAATATCAGAAATACCTGAAAGATTTGTTACATGAGATAGAAGTGGTATATTTTGAAACTAAGTACTTGCGAGGGAATACCTATAGATGTTAGACGAATTTTGCGATGGAACAATCTTCATTTACTTTGGCCAACTTCCCGTTTTAGATGATATACCGAGATAGCAAATCAAACTATTGGCAATGGGTGTTCACTAACTCTTTATTGTACGATGAAAGGGTCAATGCACACTTTTGGGCCTAAAATGCGCTTTATATACCGCGTTGCGTACGTCATATAGCTAACCGCGTTTCCGCAGAATTGCAAGTGTTCATAATTCTAAGCATATCTAGGATACCATTTTTGAAGATAGGCGTGTTTAAAGTATCGACGCCAGAATGCCAGAATGCCTCGTACATACTAAATACATACATGGAACGTGTAACTAAACGTATAGTCGTGGTGAAATCTATGGTATTAAGTAACAGGAAGCTGTTTAATGTTCAAGTGTGATCTATATATTTTGATCTTATTGTATCAATGCTGTAAACATTATAAATATATTCAAAATTGTATTGTTTTAAGGTATTAGATCACTAATAGAAACCTCTTTTTGAAGAGTATTCAATTCCTACCATAAACATACTTTTTCTGCAATTCTTAGGAGGGCATAGGTTCAAGCCCTACTGGGACCAATTATTTTTTCTTTATTTTCCTTTTTTTCTAGTAAGTTTTTACTTCTTTCAAGACTTATTATTGATTTCTTGTACAAAAATGGTAAAAGATGAATCATAAGCGATTTCTTGGTGTTCAAAGTGAATTTACTACTTAAAAAGTAGGGGTAGTGTTACACATCTTTAAAAATATTGAGTTACACGCGGTGAAAGTTCTCTATTTTGCTTTCACTCTTAGATTATATATTGTGGAAGAAATTTAGGTAGGGTTTACGTCTGCCCTAAGGTTATTTTTAAATGAAGTAAGCAAAATTCAAAACAGAAACACGGCATTCGACCTTATTTTTTCAATGTTGAAGTATGAATTCTGTCTCATTAAATCCGTTTACTGGAGGCACCATAGAAAAAATGATATTGACATTTTTACTTTGTGTTTTATAATTGTTTACCAATAGTTTCATGTTTCTTTTATTAAAATTAATGGTAAAATGAATTCTCTGCAAACGTTTTGGATAGTGGCTATCACTTTGAAATTTGTCTCTACTTGAGCTTGAGGAGATACCATAAGTTATACAAAATTTATAAAAAACGGCACGGTAAAAGTTGTTTAAAAATTGCAAAATTGTGCAAATTACGGTTACCTATCAGAATATACCAAGCAAAGGCCATTTTGTAAACATTACTATTAGTGCTCTAATAACTTAAAATAATAACCACAACAGATATATACTATAGACCTTGTTTTATTGTGTTTGAGTACATCGTAAAATTGAGAATTTATAATGTAAGTAATATTTTGAATATCGTATAAAGAGAAATAATATTTTTAAACTGTTGCGATTTCATCACATTTTAGATAGTGAGAGAAAGATCGTCATTTAAAACAAAGGTTACCCACATTGTCTGTAAGTAATATTAAACACATGAAATACCCATCTTGCTTTGTTAATGGGATACCGCAAATTTACGCACTAGTAATCAATGTGTGAAAATGTTTTTATAATTTCGGAAATATCTAGTATAGTGAACGCAACTTTACCCCGATGGTTGACCTTTTTATTATAATACATAATGAGGCACAACCTATTATTGAAAAGGGGTGTACGTAAAACACGAGCTGCACGAGAATAAGGAAATATAATTTGTGTGAATATAAATTAGTGTGTTGGAAATTTTTAACTGATCAAATGTAAGTATATATACTTTGATACACTGCACTGTAAACAAACTAATTCCATATAATTATACACGGCTACTCTAAGCACCATTGATTTCTATAATGAAATAATCGATATGAATAATCAGCCTAAGGTCAACCATCGCGGTCAAGTTGCGACTACTATACTGACAAACAAAAGATGTCCCACTATTATCAAAACGAAAACAAGTCCACAGTATTAAATTTTACATACGGATGAGTATATCTTATCAAATTTCGGCGGAGGGAACTGACGCAAATTACAAGATTTAAGCTTCCAAATTTGTTTATTTAGGGAAAATCACGACATTGAAAATATCCGGTCAAACAGAATTTCAAAGTCCAAGCTGCACTTTATTTTCCTTGCCGACATCGATGCTGATAAGAAAGTATTGATACATGTAATGTGCCTTTCACTTCTTTAAATGAAATTCCAATTAATAATAACTTATCTTGCGTAATATTTTGTTTTTCGATTTTATCATCTGACCTTAAATTTTGCACACAATAGGAAACTTTTTTTGTCTTGCTGTGGAAAAGCAGGACGGGGGCCAACGCGCACTCCCACCCCTTTTCAATTTGACCAAGGATGAAAAGATACCTTTTATCTTTATACTATTTATTTTATTTTTTTTAAGGATACCGGTTTGTCTCTTTCTGTGGAGAGACCTGGATTGGGGCGGGGGCGGGGGCGGGGGCGGACGCACACTCCCACCCACTTTTCAGTTTTGCCAAGGATGAAATGATACCTCCTTTTATCTTTTTCACATTTATATCATTTTTAATGGATAATTGACACAAACTATCCCATATTATTAACAGAATGACCAAAAATTAGCGAAATATCAGATTATTTTTCATTTTTTAAACGCACAGATTAAATTAAAAAGAAGCGCATGCAAAGTAATATGGGGGCAGAAGAAAGAAACACGACAAGCAGTTGTTTAGCACTTGCGTGAGGGTATTAGACTGACACATATGTCAGCAAAAGTAAATAGTTCAACTGCCAGAAAATTGCAATAGATTTCTGAGATTTTTTTTTCTGATTATTTTTTTTATTTTCCACGGCAAGCGTTTCCAATGTTCAACATAATATTATCTTCAGGTAGTTAATTTTGAAGTAATAAAATGACGTACAATCATAAAAATAAAATAATGGAAACGTCGTAAATAGATGTTGCGACAAACTTCACACTCATGAAAGTTATGTAAAATGTATCTCATAATTATTCATAAAAAAGGGAGATAATAGTAGTTACTATAACTCCGTTTTGCTATACACATTAGTTAAGGAATAAAATTGTGATATTTAATTTCCATGTAGTAATATAATAAGAATCGATACTGGATTCTGTTTAAAGAAAATCTAACTCAATTTACTCACTAGTTATTTATTAAAAGAGTGATCTATACTCAATTACATAAATTTCATCCAACGAAAAGGGATGTAATAAGATTTTTAAAAACTACTGTCTTTTAGAGTGAAGGTGAATTAAAATTTAAATATATCAAGCGTTAAATGTATTAAAATTGCACAAACATTGGTAACATTAAATCCAATAACATATTATACGATTTGTTTCCTCATTTTTAAGGTAATTGAATAGGCATATATAAATCGGGATTCCGTGGTGTATATTAGACAACATTTTGTACATACAAGACCGCCAAGCGAGCGGACTTAGAACTGTACATGAAATATGAAGGTTATAACACTAACAAGCTACTAAGCATCCCTTACACGGTTTTATAAGAGTACAGGTTTTTCTGCATCAATGTTGTCCGTCTTCTTATATAGAGGCAATTTAATAATCTTTCCGCCAGAGCATTAGACAGATGTGTTTATTCTTTACCATTTATCCATCTTTGACACGCCCACTTATCTCAATAGGAAGAGATATACGGGTCGTGGCTAAAATCCATGTGCGAGGCGTATGTTCTCCATGACGATTTGACATTGTGTCTGAAATCCTTAGCACTCCACCTCTAATTCATGTGCGAAAGATGTCAAGTTACTTGCGGCGAGCAGGTTTAGATAGCATGTATCTTTTTGGTTTCAACGCCCTTTATACAGCAGTAGTTCAGTTATGTTACGGCATCTTTGTTATTTTTGTCGTAAATTTAAAGATACTGATGGCATATTTTCTATGATATGTGAACTATGATTTTGCTTGAAAACCAGTTTCGGGGACTATAGAAATGCACTTTTCCGTCATTCCGTCCGTCCGTCTGTCCGTCTGTCTGTCCGTCCGTCCGCAATTTCGTGTCCGGTCCATAACTCTGTCATCCATGAAAGGATTTAAATATTACTTGGCACAAATGTTCCCCATGATGAGACGACGTGTCATGCGCAAAACCCGGAGTTAGGTGCCTTCCAGTAGGGGACTTTGTATTGCATGGCAATACTTTTCATTTGTTTCTTTAGTCCTGTATCATAGGAAAGTAGTTGATAAATTTGAATCTGACGACGATATTTGCGCATTATATTCTATTTATTATTCAAAACGTTTTGACTGAACTAAAAACAAAGCAATATTTGTAAATTAAGTCCTTAATACGCACTGAATATTTAAAGGTTGTATTTCGTAAATCCGGCCTCCTGAGTATACATCTCGCTTCCTAATTCGCATTGGTAGATCCTGTTATAATTCATCAAGCTTACACTGCCGAATAAAATACTTCCCATATGCAACAGGAGTGTCTTTAGCTTGATCAAATAAAATGTTTTGATATTAAATATACATTCGTCTCGAATCAAGCTTTTTGATTATAAAAGATAGTGATGATTTATCCACAATTAAGAAATAGCGACCGAGATCTCAAAGAAATCGATGTATCAATTTTGTTAGTTTCATATGACGGATACCATAATTATTTAAGTGAGAAGTTGATGTTTTATACAGTTTCTAATCATCAAACAATACAGCGTTAATAATATCATTGCCACGAAAATATATCAATGGGTTCTGCATCATAGCCAAATAATTCAAAGTCAAGTTGGAATAATTTCTGAACTTTATACAGGAGTGACAATGGTATAGTCCTGTATGCATTTATCATAAATTGATATTTCTGGACACCCAGATTAATGTTAGAGATTTTTGTATAATCTAAAGCCTTAAAAGCATAGCTTAAAAATACGGCCGTTGTACCCGTTTTGTTGTAAAACATTTCATCTTTAAACATTTCAAAAGGAAATGTTAACTCTTTGGAAAGAAACCCATTCATCTGAAAAACTGACCACAATCTGTTTGCAATTAATTTATGGTTGAAACAACTACTGTTTTTAAAGCTTAAATTATATTTAGCAAGCATGAAAATTTCCTCTTTACCTCTTCTGTTTGGATTTTTTTTAGTAAAATTCATTAATTTACCATATCCTAACCTTTCCAGAATGAACTTACTGTCATCATTAAATGTTTCCATTTTACCAATTGCGTCATAGTTTACATGACAGGGACTGCACAGTCGATGTAACGGAGTCCAATGTCTATCCAAATGTATAGAATCTTTGACAATGAATGACAAAAATTCTTTGAATGTAACGTCATGAGCGCATTTACTTTTATCAACAGGCCTTATTTTTTTACTCATTGTTGCCCAAAAATCAGGTAAATAGAATTTGTCAAGGTACGCTGACCAAAGCCTCGAGTACGGCTCACGTGCAAACATGAAGTTATATCCATTTAATAAATGTCCACTTTCAAGAGCTTCATTCAGATCACTGTATTTTTTGATATGATCCCAATTTCCAAAATGAACATACCATCGGTCTATATCGGTAGGTTTTCGGGGCTGTCTACCCTTTGGATAATCTCTAGCTATAAACCGCAGTATAGACTTCCAAAATGTACATCCGACTTTCGGAGTTTCACAGTAATTAATTTTTGTAGGAATAGCAAAAATAGTTCCTTTGGAAATCACAGAAGATTGATCAAGCTGTTTGCTTTTGAAGTAATGTTTACATTTATATTTTATTAGCTGTAGTCGTTGGACTATGTTTTTGTCGGAGCTGTAGATTTCATGATGGTGTCGCATGTCAGCGTTTGTTTTCGATGTAACATTTATGTTCATTTGAACTTGATTTTCTTCTTTTACTATGGCTTCCTTTTCATGCTGTCTCTCTTCTGAGTCAATATGCTTTTTCTGGAAATAGTGAATTCACTTTAACTTGCAATTGGTTGTAATGTTGTTTTTATGTAAGTGAACAAGAAATCAAGCGACATCGTCAAATTAATAAAATCTGTAAAAAGATCCTTTGGAAGCATAAATATTGCAACAAAGAACAATAATAACAGACCCGGTTGTATTGAGTCTGTTCATCAGAGGTAATGAAATGTGCAACACCTCTCACGCCCCTAGCACCGGCTTAAGCGGAACTCTATTACACAAATGTTGAATGGACTCAATGAACCCAAAGAACCAGAAAATATAACAACACTGAATCCAAGTACGGGGAAACTATAACTATTTTACAGCCGCCATTAGGCACTTAAAGACTGCTGTTGTGATAGTTAATAAAATCTGACAAAAGATCATTTGGAAGCAAAGTTTCATAGGTGAAATAACTTAATTAAAAACAATGCCTTTCAAGTATAGAAGAAAAAAACAACTGTTAATTTACCAAGATATCAACAAATATTTTGACTTTTTTTTCTGCTATCTTTATAACTTTACTTGTAAAAGTAAGTTGATATATTATATATGTTATCATTTCAGCTACGTTTCTTACTTGAATAAGCCGATGTGAATTTTGTTCAGTGAGATAAGGTTCTGTATAACTCCATTTAAAACCATCATGTTGACCTGGAAAGAAAAAAATGTTGTGAGAATAATCCAAGTTACATAGTAACACAACGCCATCAAACACGCTATATTTGTTATTTGCAGTTAATAGAAATAGATAATTTAAGTTTTCGTATGTTCAACAATTAAAATGATTGAACGAGCAGCATGATATCAACAAAAAGATACTGACCTTAAGTGTGCCTAGCAGAGGAGATGTCAATACAGTTTATCACGTCTTTGGTATGACGCATGTAGGTACTGAACAAACTCCAGACCTGCTACTCTTAGATTTTTCGCTAAATCATACTTAAAAGTTGGAGGATTAAACAGTCGTTAGTGTTATTCAAGAACTTGTATGATATACACATTTAAGGAAACTGAATTATAAACTATTGAACGTCATGTATCGTTGACCTTGCATATGAAACGACCTTATAAGATTTATATCATGTGCTATTGGATAAACATACGTGTTATTGTAAAAATACGTTTTCAACTCGATATATATATATATATATATTTAAGGTGTTTTTTAAGCAGTAGCTGTGAGGTTGCAAATATTGCTATGAACACTTTGAATGAGAAATAAACAGTTGTTTGTCCAGTCCTCTAGTATTGTGTAATTTTACGTACGATAGTTTCTGTCTGGGATGTCAAAGACAAACAGTATCAACTTTTAGGAGTATATTTCATTAATTCCCGTCCTAGTATTGTTCTTTATTAATATATCACTATTATGATTACAACATTAGCATCATAGTCAGGAAATGTCATTAACCTTAGATGCACTCAAATAAATTCAGTGGCCCATTCATGTAAAAATCATATTTCCACTTCTAGTGTTATCTATATTTTCTTACGTAATACAATGCATTCTTTACTTTACTTGACAATAATGTAAATACGTCCTTAATACGTCCTTGATGAAAGCGATAAAGTTATTTAAATTGTAAACTAGGGGCTAAATAGTATGTCTGTGTCACGAATTAGAATGACTCTGTTTTTCATCTCAATGACAAAGTGCACCGGGCCTGCAGACTACATAAAAGCAGAGCAATAAGATTTAAACATAGGTTGTATGCGAAACATCGTTACTGTTTATTGCCTGATTTATTTTTGTTTTATCTGCTGTGTAACTGAATATGGGATTTTCGCTTAAATACTTAATCAAACCGTGTGCTAATTCGTTTTATTTTAATGGTCATGCCCCAATTATTACTAACTGTTTAAGTTTATGTATATGAATGGATAGAATGAAAGCAGGAAAATTATATGTGCATATTTATTTTAAGTTCATTGCAGATATTTTGAGTACTTTCAACTTTAGAAGTTTTTCTACTACAAAAATCTAAGTCTTTTAAAATGCTACCTAATACATCAGACTTGAAAGATCTTGTGGAAATTAATGTATTTTGCAATGTGTAACTGTTGCGCAAATCCCTATTGTTGCTTCAAAAAATATGTTTATATCAAAATTCAATTTGATCACTTATAGCTGCGACATATACGTCAATCGGTCTTGTATAATTAGCGCAAATACTTAGGGTATAGACTTTGACCAAATACATACCGGATCAACATCATAACAGCTCCAACGATAATAATGTTGTCAAATTCAGTCCATTTATCTTAAAATCATACGAATACACAAAAATCTCTTATTTTCCGAAAGATATAAAACAAAATATTTCTTGTTCTAATCAAGACCCATGTCCCTGCTAAACTCAAAAATAGATAGACTCACAGATGTCGTATTGATGGAAAAGGTTTCTATTTACGATGCTATAAGTATCAAAACCAGTCTGATCGAATTTTGTCAAAAATAAATATAAACAATGTAAAGCCAGCTGGACAGGATTCTGTTCTACCCTTTCCGAGAATAAATATAACGTTTCCATTATTAATCATCACCTGACTTTCATTCTTAAATATTGTTTTTATCGGATGCTCTGTGTAGCTCATTTACTAATAAATTGTCAGGTGATGATGAAGAACGATCACGTGTTATCTATTTCGAATATGGGTAGAACAGAAATATTTCCCGCTGGCTTTGCAAGGTTTATTTTTTAATTTTGACAGGTTATGCGTAGATCGTAAAGAGAAGTGGTATATATATGTAATATGTGTAAGGGATATAAAAAGAGGTGGGGAAGTGGAAAAAAGGATAACATTCAACAGGGAATGCTACCCTCTAAAACGCAACCTTCTTACACTGCAAACCATAGCAGCAGCGCAAACAAGGACGTGTACACGCACACGCACACACAAAACACGCACATGCACACATACATGTAAACGCTACCAATTGGGGAAGGAAGTTGTAAACCTACCAACTTGGAATTTCTTTATTTCTGAAGCTACTGTTATAGCATATTTCTATCAACTCTTATTCTTATCATTTTTTTGATTATCCGAGGCTTTAGATTAAAGCTATCTTTAATTGTTAAGCAACGAGATTTCCACGTTCAAAACCGGGAATTTTGTGTTTAAACCAACTTCAACTGAGGTATATGTATAACAAACCGGATGTTTGTGTACAGACGGAATGTGGAACTTTGTGTCTCTCCAAAACATGGAATTAGTTTAAAGGCTAAATGAGGTACAAGTGTATAACTAAACGGGTGCGTGTGTATAGTCGAAACGAGTAGCTAGCAATTAAAATTATGTATGTGGATGTACCTGTTATATATCATATAATAGGGGAAGTCAGTCGAAGAATTTGATTTAATTTAACGGTTGCCCGTTTTCAAAAGTATTCCAGTTATGTCAGTCGGGCAGTTTACCCAACAATTGTTCTTGTGAACATCCAGTACTAGTGACAGCTTTCTTACATAAAGAGACATGGTCGGTAGCAGTGCTCAAACACATGCCCTCAATCTATGCGTGGTTGCAATGATTTTAAGTCGCTACCTGCTTTCTAGTTAAGGCAAAAATGTCTTAAATTTAAGACAACAACAAAATCATAGAGTTATAGAGGTAATTAATTTGAATAACAAAGGTCTGAGGCAAACACATAACCCTAAATCAGGAAGAATAACAGTGACATAGCAATTATTTTTATTTGCGCTTTTCTTTCCTATAATAGTTTAGCTAAAACTTGATTTTCTTAGAAAAAGATATTTTCGCATATTTTCGAAGTTAAATGCCACATGACTCTCGTGCTGTTAATGACAGCTAGCAAGCCTCGTTACCGCCAAATGCGCAGGTTCCCTCAGTACGGATATTTCTATGTGTTTTGTAAACACATGATACATATTATTAATTTAGTCGTTTTTCCGTTAAATGTACTAAATGGGTACATAATGAAAATAACGCACGCACTCAAAAGAAAGCTTCCTCACCCCTCTACATCTGGTATTCAAACACATGACTTTCACTACCTGCTATTTTTCAGTTGTACCTTATATATTATTTTTCGTTTCGGCGAAGAAAACATGAACTGATAAACAAAATAACGCTTCCAGCCGAAACGTCACACATACACGTTCAGCGTTCTAAGGTTAATTGAAACCAACAGAATAGCGAAAATTTTAAGTCGGCAGATAAAACAACCATGTTCGTTATTTGGAAAAAAATAATTCGAGTTCTGTGTACTTAATACTAAAAGGAAAGGAGTTCCAGTGCCTGGGTCATGATGATTTCGTAATACGGGATGAAACCAAGTCAGTAGATGTCGTACCTGGCGGGGAAAACCAAGGTGGTATCAAATCTTCTGATCAGGCATCATCTCTTTGAATATGAAACGTTTACCTTTGATAATTGACCTAGTATTGAAGATATAGTGACCTGGTATATGAAGTATCGGGTATTAGGGGCCTCCATGACCGAGTAGTAAAAATCGTTGACTCAAATTCCCCTCACCGCTGTTCGTTTGTAGGCTTCTTTAAACCCTTATGCATTGAACATTGGTTGCTGACAGATATATCCCGCACAATCTTTAACACTCTAGTGACATAAACCAATCGAAATTTATACCTCTGCTAATACTTGTTCAACAAATGAATAAATATATATATATGCCTTCATGCACATGTGCACATAACGTCTAGTCACTCTCTAAAGTTGCAGAAGTGTATGTGGTGTTGCATCCACTAGATTATGACAGAACAAATGAATTGACATAAAACTGAGTCCAGGATAAATGTTCGCAAAACATTTTCAGTCTGGGTTTGACTATTTCATGTAAATTGCGTGAATATTTACTTAAAGTCAATGACTACTTTTAAGTGACTATTCAATACTGATGGTCAGTCTAAATTGGATTTCAATCTTGCAGTTCTAGCAAATTGGTCTATTAAATTTCAATCTCAAACTTAGTTAAGAGTTAAAAATGTTTTGTGAAAATGGAGCAAGTACACCTTCTCTACCCCCTAGCTTCCAAATCCTTTGTGCGAGGGTGTAATTAGATATATCCGCCGAAAAGAGAGGGCCCTGATGACCCTGTATTTTTCACCTAAGTTATGCTACTGTATGGAACAGATTTTGGTGGTTGGCTACGCAATATTATTTTCAAAACTTGGCCTGCTGTTTCTGACCAGAAGACCTCTTAAAGTTTCGAATATATACAATATAGGTAAAAATGGGCATGCCGGTAGAGTACCATCTGTGTGAAATTATTAAAACAATCGGGCCAACAGTTTCATCAAAGGATGTTTTTTGATTCCCTTTATACATATAGGAAAAGGGACACGATGCCCTCTGGTGGCCATTTTTTCACATATCAGATTAATTTGAACAACTTCGAAAGAAGGTCACACAAAGACAATCTGTGTGAAATTATTTTTAAAACTTGGTACGCAGTATTTTAAAAGTTTCCATTGTATGGCATAAGGAAAAATGTGCAACGAAGCGGAAGAGCCTGGATGTTTGAAATTTGTGGATGGATGGACGTCAGGCACTTGATTGTGAGTGATAACAATAATTCACCCCGAGCACTTTGCACTCAGGTGAACTAAAATATACCTCATAACAAGACATTGTGTCTGAATTCATTCGTCTTCCATCTCTGATAATTCATGTGGGGAAGTTGGCAGTTACTTGCGGAGAACAGGTTTGTACTGGTGGTACAGAATCCAAGAACACTGGTTATGTTAACTGCCCGCCGTTACATGACTGAAATACTGTTGCAAAACGGCGTTAAAACCCAAAACAAACAAACAAACACTGCATTTGACCTCCATATGTGATTTGATTAAAGGACATCATCATCATCCTAATACCGGTTATATTAACCAAGACTTAATTTTCCAAATTTGATTAAACTATGCGCCCCCCTCCCCAACACTTATGTCACTGAACATGGTTTTATGACTCAATATTAAAATTGTTTTAAGATGTTTGCTGCATAAACGTTTACGAATTTTATTTATATTTTTCACTAAGTGAAGGACCATAAATCTGGCCTGGCTAAGTAAAATCCCAAATAGAACATCCGGTGCAAAACTCCATAGGCTATAAAACAATTCTCTAATGTTTGATTGCTTTAGGTCGAGTACATTTTGACATACATGTGACACACACTTTTATTTTTTGACTCAGTCAAAGAGCCGCAATTCTGGCTTGCAAAGTCAAAAAAAAACTCTAAAAAATCAGGTGCACAAGATCACATACGGGATATATTCCTATAAAGTTTCATGACTCTAGGTGAGATTTGTTTAAATATCTGCACAACAAGCACACTGTGTGTATGTTTAACTAATTCAAGGACCAATCTGGCTGAGTGAAATCCCAAACAGATCATCAGGTGCGCAACCTCGCATGCTACATAACATTTTAGTTTCTTACTTAGGCAGCAATCTGCAGAAATTATTCAAAATCAGACCAGCAGTTTCAGACAAGGTTCTACAATATACATACTTATACCAAAATGTTCCATCAACTTACTGGCGCATCTACTTACTGTTACGTTATGGTAATATGTTACTTGTTGACAATACATGTATTAGTCAGATTACTTAGGTTGGGAGGGGGAATTTTAAAAAAGCGGCATGAAGAACCACAAGATAAAAGAAAAGGAAAGTCACAGGATTTGTTTTGGTCGGTAGGAACGATTCTTAATATAATCCCACTGCATAACTTCACATGTTGAACATCGAATGTTCAAAGTATTTATTTGTCTGTTTGCTTTGGGTTCAATGCCGTTTTCCAACAGGACGAATTTCAGTTATGTAATGGCAAGCAGTTAATCTAATAAGTGTTCCTGGTTTCTTTACCAGTTCAAACTGATCTCTGTAATTAACATCAAGTATCTCCGCATGAATTAGAGGTAAAGGACGAATGATTTCAGACACGATGTATAATATCAGATCATCACGGGGAACTCAAAGTATTCAACGTAATCTGACGATCTTATTTTTTATTAACACGAAGCACAATATTATCAGCATATATCAAGACAGACAGTGTTTCATCATTGTCAAGTGCTAAACCACAGCTTTCTTTTATCCCACATATAAAATACCTGAAAGCCAAATGTTTGAGGTTATAGAATCTTTTAAAGGTTATTTCAAATACAATAATAATAGGGGAGCCGATCGCAAGGTTTGAATGATTTAAAATCAAACGTCAAACTCAAAGCTCCATTTTTTTATTTTGTTTTGGTATTCACTTTGATGATAAGTTAAGAATGTATCCATTAAACTTAAGGATAAGTGCAGGTTGTAGTCAGTGTGTGTATATTGTATGCTTGATGATTTTCTTTAAGATACTAAAATGTATAGTAAATAAACTTTGTTATCGTTGAATGTTAGTTTTGATCCTGGCTCATTACACCTGTATCTATATCTTTATATCAAAAAGAATATATTCGAGCAAAGAAAAAATAAAAAGATGTTTTGCAGCTGATATTTTATTGTTTTTGTTTGTTATTTGTTATGTACACAAGTGTCATGTAATCACCCTATATATTTATCATGAGACATATTTGTGCAACTTCCTGTCACTTGGCAAATTATTTCATATAATATACACAAAAAACGCCGTTTTGGAAAGTTAACAGTATCAACTCGAGAAATTACATTTATTTTTATGGATAGCATCGCAAACACGAATTGAAATATACTTCATGTCTTTTTCTCTTATTTTACACACGTTATTTCTACGTGTAAGAAGGTAAACATGTTGCGGTTTTCTGCTGCCAAACAAATCAAACATTGCATCCAATGTCGTAACAAACACCTATGATTCGCAGTGAAATAGAGGATGTAAGTTGTTTGTGTGTATGGGTTTGTGTTTTGTACGTGCGTGTCTGCGACGTTGTAGGAATACTGCGTTTAAAGAACGTTGCTTTCCCTGTTGAATATTTATCCTTGCTCCACTTCCCCCCCCCCCCCCCCCCCCCCCAACACACACACTCTCACACACACATCCGACCGTATAATCTACCCTTTACCACCCAGCCCCATTTGTTTGTAATGTATTGGATTTGTAATGTACTTTTTGTTGGATATTTGAAGCAACACGTCTACAATATGTTTCCATTACAGCTTCTCTTTGTGGTGGGCCTACTTTGCGACGCATGTCTCTATGGCTGTGTTTGGGGGTGTTCTGTGCTTCCGGGAAATTTACCCTTACATTTTATCTTTATGTAAATGATGTACTTGCAAAATCATTACCAAATTAATGACAATCGATTATTTCAACCTTCACTTATTGGAAGTACTTTAACAGTGATGGCTAAAAATCACTTGCTTTGCACTACTGTTGGTTCAAAATCGCCCTTGATATGTAAATTTATATCACGTGAGGAAGGGCGGTACGATGGCGAAGGGCGACAGCACGATAGATATAACACGACAGTACGATGGCGAAGCGTGAAAGTATGATGGCGAAGCGCAACAGTACGATGGTGACAGTCAATCGTACTGTCGTGCTTCGCCACCGCACTGTCGCGCTTTAACATCGTAGTGTCACCATTGTTCTGTCGCATTTCGCCAGCGTATTGTCGCGTTTCGCCATCGTTTTGTCACCATCGTACCGTCGTGCTTCACAATCGTTGTGCCACCATCTTACTGTCGCGCTTCACCATCGTAGCGTCACAATCGTACTTTCACGACTTGCCATCGCACTACCACATCTCACCATCTTTTCTCTGTTTACATAAGGACTGACTAAACTAAACTCCAATTATAAAGTATTGTCAGCTCTGTCCAATAATCAAATAATTGGAACGTTGATACAGTTGAAGTGAATATCACCAGATCCGATGTTATTTAAATGAATATCATCCATCAGCTGTTATTGAAACGAATATTACCCGGGTTTTTTTTAAATGAATATCCACCGGCAGATTGACACTCAGCCTGGCATGATGATATAAAAATGTCATACCTTAATATTGTTTCAAATGTACTATTCAAAAATAGTCTCCGTTGATCTACGGCTATTTCACATTGTTTATATAAGGGATAATAAAAAAATAAATATCAAATGGTAGGGTGTTGTTTAAACGAATATCACCCGACCGAGTGTTATTTATAACAAAAATATCATTGTATTCAAAATTAACCTCTCTATGAAAAGATAAATAATAATGTATTTAAAAGTATTTTTTTGTTAGAAAAGGTTGTTTAATAAGCTCTTTAAGTCAATAAACATTAAAAGTATATATTATCAGTTTAAAAGAATAAAAATACACTCTTATTTCAAGTTTGCTTATAAAGATTTTAGGTTAAATTTATATAAAAGTGTTAATTAGGTCTATAATACATTTGTTTGTTTCCACTTACCCGACAGACCCTATCTTTTTACCACTGAACCTCAAGTTTTGATTGAAGAAAAATGTTAAGAAAAAATGTTGATCTATGTTTAACAAGATTATTAGTAAATAACTTCATGCACATCCCTCCGTTTGACGTCATGCAGATTAAGAGAATTCTTTAGTGCATGCTTGACGGGAAGGCAACAATGCGATTGTGAAGCGTGAAGGTGCGATAGCGAAACGCGACAGTACGATGACAAAGCGCGACAGTGCAATGGCGAAGCGCGGCAGTATGATTGCGAAGCGCTAGAGTACGATGGTGACACGACGATGGTACAGCGCGGCAGTACGGTGGCGAAACGCTACATTACGATGGCAAATCACGACATTACGACAATACGATGGCAAAGTGCGTCAGTTCGACGGACTGTCACCATCGTACTGGCGCGCTTCGTCATCGTACTGTAGCGCTTTGCCATCGCACTGTCGTCTTACCACAATAGTATTGTCGCGCTTCGCCTTTGTAATGTTTCGCTTTGCCATCGTATCGCGTTCACATGGAGCAGGCGCCGGCCCTAACGGAACACCGTTCGGTAATGTATTTAGTTTTTCGCTCTTGCCTGAAAAAATACCCGTATGGTCGCCTCCGGTCTATCTACGTCATCAAATGCTTAAAAGTTGCTCCATGTTCTAAAACGTGTTGGTGTGATTTATAATCCACATGGACAAAAACACACCCGGTTTTAAAAATCTTTGCACAACTTTTACATAATAATATATAAAATAACACTTACCTCTGATTTTGTAAACAAAAACATACATAACAGTCATACAGCTCACTAGTAACCAAATATGTGTTGTTTTCTTCATTTTAATCTGAGAATGAAATAATTTCTAAATAAGTAGATATCGAAATATGATGCTTAAGCAGATAAATGTAAATTACAACATGAATTTACTAAAGGCATCAGATTTTATTTACCTGGTAAATATAACGTTTGGAAATGAAAAAGTCAATTGACCGTACACTATATTCATACAACTATATAATTGTATGTAATTATAAACACGAGTTTTAAATACAACAAAAAAACCTTTCTAATGGTAGCATAATTCAAAACAAAGATGGCGTATATTCTACCTGTTTAGTTCGATATATAAATGCTAACTGAACATATCAACCATCAAAATTCTATAAGATCTGATTAATCGATAACAGATGCCATCTGTTTCGGTCATTGGAAGTAGTTTTCTAAAAATAGCACGCTTCTGATTTGTTATCGCCTATTCTATCAGAAGGACAACATGTGGAACGTTTTGAAAAAAAGACAATTTTGGTTAAATAAAAATTTTGAAATTTAAAATATATAAATAAAATCTGGAAATTAGATCCCTCGGAAGCATCGAGAACAAGGCAAACAGTGAAAATTGCAGACTCGGTTTGATTGAGTCTGTTCATGGGCAGTAATGGAAAATGCAACACTGCCCACGCCCCCTAGCACCGGCTTAAGCGGTATTCAATCTTCAAATCTAAATGAGTTGAAATCAATGATCCCGAAGGACCAGAAAATATAACAACACTGGTATGAAGTCGGGCGACTTTTTACGGCCGCCACACAGCACTTAACACCCGCTGTTGTGAAGTAAATAAAATCTGGAAATTAGATCCCTCGGAAGCATCGGGAACAAGGCAAACAGTGAAAACACTATAAAGTTGACTAGTATATTACTAAACGGAAAAGAAACACTCACAATTATGTTTCTAAAACGAAATCTGGTGTAACACATATATGATTCAACTGATAACATTTATCAACTTTCAAATTAAAACTGATTGAAACGTTCTGATCTTGAGATAAAACACTTTTCCGTTTAAATTTAATCCAGCTTATTCCTATAATACACAACCTGCCATCATGGCACCTTAAAAAGTATGTATTACACAGAGTTGTATTATATCTAGAAAACGTTGAAAACTGCAGACCATGACAAATCCCTATACTGCAATCATCTGATTCATTCTTGTTTCTATTTATAAAACGTCATGACGGCCTCAGTGTTTTAAACGCCGGCATAGTTAATTAACATCTGTGGAGCTTTAACTTTAAAGTAAAAATACACTATTAACAGAAAATAAATGTTTGAGAAATGGCGCAAAGTTTGAAAGTTGACATCCTGAAAGTGAAATCGGAAACAAAGCATACAATATAATATATGCATAAAATATTCAATCAAATGGTGTTCACATAATGGCAGCTCAGAATTACGCAGCACTGCCGAGAACATGAAACTTTTTTTTTCCTCATATAAACCTCAGATAATGGTAGTTCGTTTTGTAATGATTTAGTTTACTAGACCATGAAATTAAAGTAAGTATTGAACCTAAAACTTTACAGTATGAGAAAAAACAACAAAAAAAACAACAACAACAAATAAACAACTATCATTGAGTGCATATAACATTTTTGACCTAGTACAGTATTCAAGTCTGGATTTGATCATCTTTTAGCATGTTGTTTAAACTTTTCTGAAACACATTTTTCATTGTCCTTGCTGACCCTTTTGCAGATAGCCCTAGTTATCGAAACACTGATCAGTATTCAACCCTCAATTATAATAATATTAGTGCTGGAATCACTTTTTTGACTAAGAAAAAGTTGACAGGTACATGCATACGATATGAGATCTGGAAATGTCTCAAGTTTAATGAAATAAATTCAGATCTACTAGTTGAGATGAAATAAAGATACAATGCTTAACATCGGACCATGAGTTTCGTACATGTTTTTAAGGTTCCACTGTTTACATGTAGGGAAAAGTGTTCATGTCCTCTGGCGGTCGTGTTTATTTTATTTGACAAATTGGAATAATTTGAAAAATCTTGGTTTAGGGATTTTCTCACATTTTGGCGTGCTTGATATTTTACGGGCGGAAAACGTTGAATTTTATTGGCATATATAACTTACTTTCTGGGTATGAGATCAAATCAATCATAAATGAAAAAATCCCAGTTTAAAACCTGGAAGAAAACGTTTGGACATTTTCAGAGATTTATTGTTAGCGTTTATAAACATCAGTAAACACTCTTATACATAAAACGTAAATGATAATACGTTACATCCAGTATAAACATTTTTAACAGCTTTAAAAGTTTTGAAAGATATCCAGCTTAAAATGGGACATTGTTCCAATTTTAAATGTGGGCTATTCTAATGTCAAAATGCGACTTTTCTAAATTATATATCAAGCTTGATCTAACTAAATTAGTACATTTTTTTAACTAAATTGATATGAAATTAATCTTAATAGACATTTGCGAATTAATCCGATACCGAATCCGGGATTGTAATCCGGTATTCATATTGTTTTTTGAGGGATAATCTCAAAACATTTATGTGCGTTAATTTAAATCAATCAGAAATATCAGCAAAGTGTTGGTCGATTAAATATGAGGTTTTTAACTTGAATCTATCGTTTTTAGTAGTTAGAGCTAACAAAAAAAATGTTGTTTCTTTTTCTGGTAACATGCTCACAAAATTCGGCAGGTAGGCCGGTAATTTTGGTGTTTTTGATAATTTTCAATTGAGTTGGACCTTTCGGAAATTATTTTTGTTTTATAAAATGAAAAAAAATAAGATTGTGCACCTTTAAAGCATCAGTAAGTTGAATTCTAACATCAATGACCATGTTAAATATTCTCCAGGGCCATAACACATTTAGGTTAGATTAATTTGTGTAGGCCGGGAAACCAGAAGCACACAATTTTTCTAATTTATCCGTGAAAACAAAAAGGGCGGACAGTAGACATCTTTCTTCCTATTTCTGGCATCATTCCGTTCGTTATTAAGTGAGTTCATTGCTAAGTTTTAAATAAGGGATGCATATTATCCGGATATCTTTGTAGTTCTGTGGGGCAAATAAAAGATGTTTCTTTTTAAACTCTTACGGATCTTTACGTCATTATATATATATAAGTTAATTTTCTAAATAGGTTCAATGAAGAATTTTGCAAAACACGAAAACGTGTTATAGTTACATTCTTATTTCTTTTCACAGATAATCCTGGACATATTAAGTTCACCTATCATGCCGTATTGGTGGTGTATCTGTGATTATGAGATGTCCATCGTACATCCGTCATCACCCCCGTTACTTATTGTTATGAGCATCTTTTCCTTAATCAAAGAGTCAGATTTATCCAGACATAAAGTTGAGATGGCAAACAAAATAAAGAATTATTCTCCTTATTTACTCCCTTTTCAACACTTAGTCTACTTAAAAACAATGTTACCTATAACCAAATTTCATTAAGTCCTGACCGCAAGTTACTTGTATAGAATATTCGAACTTTTCAGATTTCCTTATTATATATGGCTGTTCTGCATACATTTTTATTGTGTGGCCGTCAGATCATTGGCTATGTATGGCCTTGAGGGGAAAAAATGGTTCCCATATAATTTGTAACTATAACTGATTTTTTGAGAATCGCCTTTTACAAGACTAGATAGATAGATAGATTTATTTCAACATAAAATGTACAATTTACATGGCGACTTATAATTAAAACATACCATCAAACAATAAACAAACATGTATGAATTAATATAGCCATGTCAATCAACATTATATGTTAAGGATAACACAAAAAAGAGTTAAAATAAACTCTTATTTCCATTGTGGTCCTTAAGATATAGTATTGTATGACATAGGAAGAATAATTTATCACAGTAAAAAAATAAACACAGCAAATGCCCGAAGATAAGTTTGTATAAAAATCCTATGCTTAAAAATGATTGACTAGTATAAAAAAAAAATTGACTAGTAAAAAAACACAATGCAAAAATCTATCTATAATGCAATCTAACTAAAAGTCATATTAAGCTTAAAAAATGTTCCTTAACCTTACGTTTAAATGAATACATGGTTGTGGCATCCCTAACATTTTGTGGCAGACTGTTCCATAAACAACAACCATTATAAGCAAATGTTTTTTTCCCAAAACCTTTGACCACTGAGAGAGCATATCTCTTACTATCTGACATTGAAAAACCTGTACCATCAAGGGAGGCATTTGCTAAGCTGAATTAAATATGTTTTCATGGAAACGCTCCTTTTGCGAGTCTAAAGAATGTGACTGCCAGGGCGTGGAGCTGGGTTTCCTCAAACAGCAACAGAGTAAACTTCTTTGACCCATCCCCCACCCTAAAATCGCCGGAGCAAAAATAATTTGACTTTTGTTCTGGGTGAAAAATATAAAATATACATTTTTTTTTCTCTCTCTCTCTCTCTCTCTCTCTCTCTCTCTCTCTCTTTCTCCGCGCACATGTGTTATTTATCTTTTGTTCTGTGTGAAAAATATAAATGTGCATTTTATCTCGCTCGCTACGCTCGCATAAGTAATTTATTGTTTGTTCTGGGTGCAATATATAAATTATGCATTTTTTCTTACTTGCTACACTCGTACCAAAAATCTTACAAATTTCCGTGAGCTCCTATAACGCTCTTTAACATTTCTACGTTAATAGCCCTTGGTAACCCTTCCACAAAATAATTATGTGAAGTTTCAATCAAACAAACACCATTAATACTTTCCAAGTTATACTCCGGACAAAAGTGTGACAGAATGACGGAAGGACGGACAAAGCGACAACTATATGCTTGCCCTTCGGGGAGCACAAAAATATATAGTTAATCAAACCAAAAAAAAACAAACCAAAAAAAAACTTAACGTTAAAATGTTAGACAACAACTATTTTTATCATTTTATCATTTGAACCACTAAATGTTTTGAGAAAGTACCTACAGTATACCCGAAGTCAGATTCGGATTCGGCATCGGATTATTTCGCAAATGTCTAATAAGCCAAGTTGATTGTTGAAATGGACGACTTCGTCCTATCTACCAGTTGTACTAAGCGAGGCATACATCAAAATGCGACTGATTACTCAAGAAATAATTGGATTTGGACTACGTACTGATACTTTTGTCAAGTTTAGTTTTTGAAAAACAACACCTGTCGTCAATTAACATATCGTTAAGTTACTTCCACACTTTTGGTCAATAATAAGGAAAAAGAAACAGTCGTTTTAATACGAATACCGACGAGGGACTTTTAACTTATTTCTTTTATGTTCTAAATTATTCTTCAAATATTCAAGTACCGCTGCAGATTCATTTTTAGCCTCTCTCATCTATCCTTTTCGCAGATTTGCTTTGGAAGTAGCTTTAAAGTGTATCATTCATATATTTTTTGTTGGGTTTAACGTCGTATCGACACAATTCAGGTCATATGGCCACTTTTTAGCTTTGATGGAAGACCCTTCCGTGCATTATATCATCACCGACGGGCACCTGAGCATAAACACCAACCACCCGCATGCCCTCACATGAAGAATTCAACGATCCGAGTGGTGCTGGAATCCCCATCGGTGAGAGGCTAGTGATTTGAAATCACCGACCCTAACCACTCGGCCACGAAGGCCCCCATTTATATTAAGTGTATATTTTAAAAACATATAATGAGTACACATAGTAAATGTATTATAAAAAATAAAATTAACTAATAGTGTAAATCATCAATACGATATAACTGAAAACGGTATGTCAATATCAAAAAGCAACATGTTTAGCTTGCGGCAGTATAAAAACTAAGTTTGTGAAAAGTACTCGAGGAGAAATTGGCATTCATAAATTAATTTCAGCTTCTTTACCTCATAAAGGTTTATCACTTCTTGAATACAAGTACGAGGAGTGTTTGAAAAGAATTGTGTATTCTAGTCTGAAACCTTTAAAACTGATGGAAACGTGCATGTTGTCATTTCATACCCTAAAAGTATTCCCCGTGGTAAGAAATGCAAAACTTTAGACTATGGATCCATTTCTGGAAAGCGTCACGGTAGACAGATTTTGGTAAACTACGGAGGTACTGATGGACAGCAGAACCGGGAGCTGGTCGCGATCGATATCTACAACCAGAAAGGAAGTTTTTCTGTTTTGGAATCAGAAAGAAGTCGCATGGCACCAGATCTGGGGATTAAGGTGGATGTGGTAGCAAAGTAACTCTCTCCGTCTTTAAAAACTTTGTTACTGTACTAGAGGTGTGCGCTAAAGCATTGTCATGCAACAGTCGAACATGTTTGAAACCTGTGACTGGGCGACGTTTGATGTAGTACTTCTTTATTTTTCTTTTCATTACTTCTTTAATCTTGATTTCTATTTCATTGATATGGAAAAGGGGTCAGAAATGGCATAGCTTTGTTCAACTAATTTCTTTATACGGTTTCCAGCGTACTTGGGTGCATTGTTATAAGAAACTTTTGATGGTCGTGTTTCTGCAGATATGTCCCAATGTGGAAATATATTCCTCACAACTTGTTCGTTCATACTTCTCTTTGCTGGATAAACTAATTAACCTTACCTAATCTTAACTGGATTTGGAAAAAAATCCTTTGAAATACGAACTGCAAACTATAAAATATCTCGCGGTTTTAATTCAAATTACAAGCACTTAAGTGAGTGCAATGTTAATTTTCAAAGTCTGAAACTCATTTTCTCGGAAAACTAATCGTTGTATACATTTCTTGAACCGCAAAATAAAATTCTAGCATAAAACTACTGTTCTTGACACGTTTCATAGGTGGTCAACGTGTGTTTAATAGAGAGATTCTCGCGGTCACGTTCTGTTAAATCACCTTTTCATGTATGCGCGTTCCGTTGTAAAGCGTAAATGTATTACTGCTCTGTTGAACTGTAATTTTCACACAAACGTACGAATATGTCACAAGTAGGTATTGTGAAATTTTAACCACCTCTTACTACTAACGAAATTTTCACAAATGTATGTGAGGAATTCATACGAAATTTTCACACATAAGACAAATTATTGTGTGAAAATTACGGTTCAACAGTAGTTACCAGAACAGCAGAATAGCAGATTAGCAGATCTACTCCAGCAGAATAGCAGAACGACATATTTCAAGGGCATATTTAAGGGGAAGAGGGGTCAAGGTCAAAAGTGACCATCTTGGCAAGAAAGTATTTTTGCGGGGCATATTTTTTGTTTTTGTTTTGTTTTTGGTTGGGGGTGGGGGGAGATTATCATTTTGTTGTAATTGTGGGGGAGGGTGGTTCAAGGTCAGAAATGGACATCTTGGATTTTTTTTGGAGGGGGGTGGGGGGGGGGTATTTTTGGGGCTGATGAGTGGGATTGGTCGAAGTTAGCAGAATAGCAGAAAAACTCCAGCAGAATAGCAGAACGACAGTTCCGTTAGGGTCATGACGGAACAAGAGGACAAATAGGTTAGATAGATAGCGAAAATGCCTGGTTTAAGATTCTTATTTTCAACTCGTCTCTTGCTGGGGTCGCTCTTTTTCACTAAAGCTGTTTGAAAGCTGTTTGAGTACGCCGGAAAGCGAACAGTATGGATACTGACCAGACTGCGCAGATGCACAGGCTGGTCTGGATCCATGCTGGTCGCAAACGCACTATGTTGGTTTTCTCATGACACGGCTCAAATGTATTTCACTTGTAAATCTATTCTTCCGGCGAAGTATTAAACCTCTGTTACAAAAAAAACTCTTAACGTATTGAGTGATTTCTGTGACTGAGACCCTTGACGTAGTCATAAATAAGAGAATGGAGTATTGCCATGCAATACAGTGTCCCTAGCCGGCTAATATTATCATCCGAAAATTTACTGTTGTTAATGCCAGGTTCCATGGTCAGATTTTACCTAAGGGTTCTGCATGTTGTTACAATGAGGTGATAATTTGAGCCAAGTTTCATGAAAAATCTTCAGTAGGGTAGGACATATGGAACAAAAACGAAATTCCAATGCTTTCTTCAATGGTGACCTTAAACTTGTGTCAGTGTGCCTAGAACACGGAACATGTCGTCACGATGATTTGAGCATTTGACCCAAGTTTGAAGTAAAATCCTTCATCGGGTTTGAGACATGTGGGGATGGCACGAAATCCTATGACCTTGAACTGTGATTTGACCTGGCGTCATGCGCTCTACCACTGAGCTATTATATAAGATAGTAGTTTGGCATTATCTATCTATTGGCGTTTGTACCACAACCCAAAAGATCCCAAAAGGTTCCAGAAATTAGCAAAATTTTACCGGCAACCCGTCCGTAAAACATCAGGCTGTAAGTGGACGGCAGGTCTTATTGTAAACATTTTTGCCAAGTCATTCTATAATCCCACTATGTATTGCAAAGTAATGCCCCAGACACTAACAACACCATCACTATTATTATATTATGAAAATCAAAAACTACAAACTGCACAGTGCTCTTGACCTTTATGCTATGGACCTGGGTCTTACACGCTACACATTGTCATGATGTGGTCAACACTTGTGCCAAGGTATTTTCAAACAGATCCGTGAATCACAAAGTAACTGACCGGACATGAAGTATCAGTGGCAAAGGATAATCAAGAAATTGAGTGCTGAAGAATATGACACTTTACCCCCTGTGACCTTGAACTTTGATCCTTCGACCCGACATTCTGCATGGGACATGCACTCAATATGTTCTGTCACCCTGTAGAAAATGAGGCTCTTCCAAGCATAGCAAAAACTATATGCCTCCCTGATCTGTCTTAGTGGCATAAACTGTTGTTTCGAATGTGTGAAATTTTCGTATGAAAAGTATTTTTACATATGTTTTTTTCCTACTTTTTTGACTTGTGAAGTATACGTTTCTGCTTTGAGGGAGGATAGGTACCGAACTATTTTTTCACAAATGTGTGACATATTTGTACGTATTTGTCACACAATGTGTGAGGAATATTCGAACGAATTTTTTACACATGTGACGAATTCGTATTTTTGAAAATTACGGTTCAACACTGCTCCATAACGGGTAATTTATAAGGTAAAAACGTCAACGTGATATCGGAGACCCCCGTATCTTTTTATTTCGCTCATTTTACAGTAAAATAAATTGATATGATAATTTTAGTATTTTTTTAATCTATGGAAAAGTTTTTACACACTGCTTATTCATTCCGCTTGAATACAATAACTTCGTAGAAAGATTTGGCATGAGTTTTGCATAAAGTAAGCATTCCTTCGGTGAATAGTCGAAGTAAATATTTCAAAATTGCATCACAGTACAGGTTTCAACTGGTCTATTATATATATATATATATATATATATATATATATATAACAAAAAAAAACTTTTGAATCAAATGGACGCCCAGAAACTAAATTAATGGCCGTAAAAATGGGCAACGTCACAACTACTGTATTTAGAGCTCGGCTAAAGCATGACTTTCGATGTTATTTGTGTAAAGAGTGTGCATTTGACCTTTTCAATAACTAATTATCGATTGATAATCCACTTTTGCTATTATTTAAATATGTTTTCAAGGATGCACATTGTTTCGAACACCTTCTTTACCTATAAGTGGAAGATATAGCAAAGCATCATCAATAGAATTCATATTGTGATTTTATATTCTGAAGTTACATGCACAACTGGTCGTATTATGTGATGACGAGTGCGTCTGCCCGTCCCTCATAATATGTGAAGAGCTCAAGCACCAGCTCGGTCGGCCAAATGTCACAACAGAGGTCAGATCTGTTATATTTTGTGTCCAGATCATAACTTCAAAACCGTTCAAAATATTGACTTCAAACTCGGCATATGAATAGGAGGCGATGAGATGATGTACAGAGCCCATTAACTTGATTGGTATGTCAAAGTTCAATGTCACAAACTTCATTCAAATGTCAAAGGTGTGTGGAGCCGTATATGTCATAGAACGAATATGTAACACAAGTGAAAAATCCGACCGAATATATCACACGTGTGATAAATTAGATCGAAAAAGAAACACGGACAAGAAATGGTCGGTAGCTGATCGAGCTCGATCGACAAGAGATCAGAATGATACAATGTATTTTTAGGTCTGCTTTCATCGGCAATGCTCGGATTTCTTATCCGTCTTTTAGATGTGTAAAAGATCAAGTAGGGGTCAGTTGGCAAGGATTCGTGAAGAAACGTGAAAAGATCATGTAGCATACGACTCTTGGTCGTTTAGAAATTGCATTGATCGGAAAAAGATCCAAAAAACGATACTCAATCTCTGTACGAAATCGCCACCCGATCGTTGCGATCTGCTGTCCAGATTAGTTCGAACGCCATCCGATTGCACTCGATTACTTCCCGATCCTCCTCAACGGCAAATGACCATTCATTTCGGACAGGGATCGTGATCGTCGTATAGGAGCTGTGAATGTTCGTATAAGAGACATGTAGGAGTCGAAAAGAATTCGTGTTGCACGAGTTTGGTCGGCAAACTAAAGGCAAATTTAGCAATCGGGGCGCATCAACTTTTTGAATGACCCTCGTAGTTGAATGAAATGAAACTTTAAAATATGGTTCAATTATCACTTCAATATTATTAAAACATTCCATTGATATCTCGTCTTGTTCAAAATGCCCCGCATATTAACTTATAAATGCTTAAAAACCGGGGACGGAGTACGAATTATTACAAAGCTAACTACCACAAACACCACTACCATTTCCACTACCACCACCACTACTACCACTACCACCACAAACAAAACCACTAATACCACTACCACCACCACTAAGTACTACCACTACCAATACTGCGACGACTACCACCACTACCACTACTACCATAACCACCACCACTACTACCACTACCACCCATCACCGCCTCGGTAGCCTAGTGGTAGAGCGTCCGCTTCGAGAGCGGGAGGTCGTGGGTTCGATCCCCGGCCGCGTCATACCAAAGACGTAAAAATGGTACAAGTAGCTTCCTCGCTTGACGCTCAGCATTAAGAGGATAGTGCTAGGACTGGTCAGCCCGGTGTCAGTATAATGTGACTCGGTGGGGTATCATGCCACGTGTCTACGGCGTGATATTCCAGTGAGGCAGCACTATAAAGTTGGGCAATGTGCTCACTGCTACAAGTAGACACCGTCGTTTATATCACTGAAAAATTGTTGAAAAAGACGTTAAACCCGAACACACACACACACACACTACCACCCATCACCACCACTACTACCACCACCACCACATGACGGGATTATCTATAAAATCCCAGTCACACGTTTGGGTGGACGGATAGCTCAGTGGTTTGCACACTGGCCTTCCAATCCTGAGGTCGGGGTTCGATCCCTGGCAGCTACTCGGGAATTTTCAGAAACGCTTTTCAGTGTTTCCCACCCAACTAGAGGTGTACTGGTCAGGAACCCAGGCAATCCTTGCGTGTATCAGTGCTATACACTGGGCACGTTAAAGAACCAGGCTGTCTATTCGAAACGAGCTAGGCTAAGTTAGCCGGATAAGCTTGTATCTGATTTCTGATCTCTCTGTCCTGGGGGCTTTGTCTCACTCTGTCCCTCTGGTCAGATCGCTCTGTGTCTGTACTAGTAGAGGATGAATTATGCGCCCTGTGTGGCTGCATTTGAACTATGTAAAGCGCCTTGGGCGCTATATAAATCTGGTAAAATTTAATGTACAACGCCAGTGAATATACTATGTGTAAAATTAGGCGTTTAATCAAATAAAGCAGTTTCAGCAGTTTCAGTTTCACACGTGCGACCATAGCAATATATTTATTGCAAAGCGATCAACTTATACCCCAGTCACACATACGGCGCGGATAGCTACGTCTAGCCACGGATAGAAACGTTGTAATCCGTATCGAACCGTACCTGAGCCGTACCTCAAAGTAGTAATCTGTATCGATCCGTAACAATTCTTGGTCAAAACGTATTCAAGACTTATCCCAAACTTGCAAGTTTCTCCAACTTTTGAACATGCACAAAAGTTTGAGCGATCCGTAGCCATTTAAGCGTGACTTTAGTCCAACTCGGTTAAAACTCATCCATCCGTAGTTAAACGTACTAAACGTAGTGATCCGTACTGAAACGTACCTTGCCGTAGTTTGACATGATGTCAACGATAATTGTAATGAAAACGCTGGCTACACGTGGCCTATTTATATGAAACTTACCGACAGGTTACTAAACCTTAATGCAAAGGTAGTCATGCGTATTGATCCGTAGCTGAACGTAGTTATCCGAGGCTGCCCGTACGTAAGCGTAATTCAACGTAGTTCACCGCAAACCCGTCCACGCGCTGGGCAAGTTGACAGGCGCAGTAAAACGTAGTTCAACTTAGTACGCCGTACCTATCCGTACTTATTCGCGTCCTGTATCCTTTTGTTCCCCGTTTCTCACCATTTGTCCCGTACTAAGACGTACTGCACCGTATTTATCCATGTCCGCCCCACCACATATCAATCCCATCCGCACCGTGCCTCAACGCACGGGCATATCCTTATGTGTGACTGTAGCTTTAAACACAGAGTTCACTTGATATATTTGCATGACCGGCTGCTGCGGGGAGGCGGATTGGGGGGTTCCGGTGTGGGCGGGTTCCAAATCCCTTCATGGAATGAGTCTAACAAGATTATAATTGATAGTTTTATGCACACAACGTATGTACCTTTCGGTGTCAGCTATCAAACATGAACAAACGAATATTTCACATTAGACAAATGTCACTTTTACGGCCGAATATATCACACACATGTAACATACTCGTTCTGTGACATATACGGCTCAACAAAGCTGTCCTTTGTATTTTGTTTCCAGATCACAACTTCAAAACTATTCAAGCTATTGGTTTTAAACTTTGGAATAAGGTGGGTAATAATAAACAATTTGCGCAGTGCGACAATCCACACCACTCCTCTCAAATATACATTATTAGTCAGCACCCTACACACAAACAAGCAAACACTTAAGTTAAGATAAGATAAATATAAGATAGGTTTTATTTAAAGTCGGCAAGGAGGCAACATTACAACATAAACTCTAAGAGCTTTTGAACCGACTATAAACCTCAGTCACCGCCGCCGCACAAAACACCCTAGCTCACATCAACCGCCACATTACTGACTCACACACCCCAAAAAGTAGGTCCTTCAATACTTAAAAATTATTTATAAACATGGAGTATACATGTAAGTGGGATGTGATTAGACAAAGATTTAAGCAGTGCAACAATGTACGTAACCCTCAACATACAAATTAACCTCCCCATCCTGACCAGTTACTTCATTTCTTTTGCCTTACTCCTCCATCACCACCGCCGAAGAAAACACCCCAACCACAACCAACCAACACATAATACACTCCGCCACCCCTCCTACACTCCTCGACACACAACCTCCCTCCCACCCACCAAGGAAAAAAATGTTTCTCTCCTCCTTTTATCTAGAACTTCGAGCATATATTGCCCCGCTTTACGGAGCTAATATCTGTTTAAGAACAAAACATATAAACATATAACATATATTATATGGTGGCTCATTTCTGCAGTTTTGTTCTGTGACGTATGTGACGCAATAACATTTGATAGCGTTCCCGATGTAACTTTTAGCATCAAAGCGGAGGCAGGTTTATTAGCGAGCTGAAAGAGTTAGCCCAAAGGACCTGCTTTAGAAGCCAACTTTACGGTAACGTGAATGTATTTCTACACATTGGTGGATTTGAGAACATTCGTCGGAAGTTAAAAATGCGTATTTAGCGGTGAGGAAGTAGTTTCCCTACAGTAAAGAGAGAACGCCATTCAACGGCTCAAATTATATATCGACTGTTTCTGGCACATTGATACGGCAGAAACGTGGTCGCCACGATTTATTTTCACTAAATGTTTTGTCAAAACAATTTAACACAAAAGATATTTTAGGGAAACTGTTGACATTATGATTTGTTAAAAGTGATGGCTGCTGGTATTTGTGGCTTGCTAGAAGTAGTGTTGTAATATTTGTATGAGCGGTGAAACTCTGGTGATCGGTCTAGAACCATCATTTGTTTTCAGAAAAAAATATCTCGAGCGCTCGACATGGCATTGTATCTCTGGCGCTCACAATCTTTTCTCGAGTGCACATCTTATTTCGATCGCACGACAATTTATCTCGGAAGCACGACATTCTTTCTCGAGCGTTCGAAATCTTGTTTCGTGCGCACGACACATTATGTCGAGTGCTGGAGATAACTTCATCTAAAAAATGTGTGTCCTAAACACACCACCATTTAAAATGACATGTAATGTACTTTTCAACTTATAAAATGGTTTCGTTTTTGTTCAGAACCTAACTTCATCTTCATACGAGGCGTCGCAAGACACGCGACATTAATGTCCTATTACCTAAACAGGACTCCATAGTTAAGACCTTAAATAATTCAAGTTCTGTTGCGAGTACCGCGTCGAGGCTCAAACCTGTATCAAATCAGTGGCGTATGTATAGTGTAGCACCATTGAAGAGTAAACATGTATAGTTCCAGAACAGTATGCCATTTCTAACAGATAAAACGCTAAGAGTAGATTTCCTGGAAGCCAAGAGCACCCCAGATACAAACATAGCAAAGTAGTTCATGATAAACGCGTTCAAATGCACTTTATATAGTGCAAAGGCAGCCATTCAGTGTGCCATATTCATTATCTACTAGAACAGACACAGAGTGATCTGACCAGAGGGACATAGTGAGACAAACAGACATTTTGGGACATTTAGTGGTGGTTACGACATTTACAGGTGTTGCGATACTTCATTGAATAAACAAAGGACATGAAAGTATTTTTAATGAAATAAAAACAATCATAATTTAAACTATTTTAATTACATTTTTTTTCCTTGAATTATCGAAATATTAGTATATAATATAGTATATAAATATATATACTAAGACATACCCCCATTTACGGGGTTTTGGTCGATATAAGACCTTTCTTGTGGTGTCCATAATAATTATGGTGTCTATATAGGGCACCGCAAAACCAATGCCCCGTAATTGCTTTCCTGCAACCACTAATGGTACGCTTTGTGAGTAACTCAGTATTAAATCGAGATTAAATTGAATTACCTCCCTTACACCCTGATGTAATTCTCGCGCGAACAGAACAATCGCATTCGGGCCCACTCGGCTATTGTCGCCACTTCCTGCTGGCAGACGTATTCCGGTTGTTGAAAAATGGCGGGCAAGACAGCAACGGAGAATCCCAGAAAAGGGTATATGAACAGTTTTATGTTTTTTAAGCTGAAGAAGGAGAAATTTGAAGATGAATAATATTTAACATTTCTTGATATTCTTTGAAACTGAGTATAAAAGAAGTAGACAGACCGGAACAGTACGCGGACGCTACCATTACGCGGACACTTCCAATTTTAAACTTGGTTAAAAACATAAAATCACACTGTGTTTCATTAATATTGCAACACATTATTTGTTGGGAATATGTTGTACTTCCTGTGATGTGCACGTAATTTTAATCATCTGTGGTTTTGTGTACAACGCAGACGAACTTAGTTCAAACTACGAAAAACAAAAGCAGCTATCCTTTTTTACATGTAAAAATACATGGAATATCTGCTTTAGCTTCAATAAAATGAGTTTTAAAAGAAAGAAATATTGTCGTTTGAAAACTCAGTGGCATTAATTTATTATATGATAAACATACAGCTTGAAATGTTTCATCGGTGACAAATCATGTTTTGTCACAATTCTTGAACTGCTTCACTAAAGTACAGTAAAGTTACGCGCTAGATGCTTTTACTGGTTATCGTCAGGGTAAACGAAAATAAATTAAATAAGTTGTACTTATAACTCAATTATGTTACAATAAAAAACATTCATCATATCAACTTTTGTGGGGAAAAATGTTGTCACCTATCATTCCACTTCGTCATTTTCTGTGTGTCCGCGTACTGGTAAAATAGTATGAGTTCTTTTGGCCAGGCATATACCACATGTAGAATTCAGCTACGCATGCGCATTGCGTTGTTTACAATTTTGACATCACTCGAATTTAAGGTGAAGGACATATCTGAAATACTACGTCATCAAACTGGTCTGAAATACATTTGTTTCAACGCAGGTTAGTCAAATATAGAAAATAGTGTCCGCTTACTGTTCTGGTCTGTCTATGCAGTGTGATTTTTTTTCTTTCATATTTAGATTTTACAGAAATGTTTCAGTTTTGTGATGAAATAATGTTGGTCCACAATTTGTCTTTTTAAACCTACCGAAAATTTCCTTCATTCATGTTTTAATAAAATCTGCAGCTCATTTCATGAAGAGCACTTAAAGTGAAAATAATTAATCAAATTATTGATGCTTTGAGTTTCTGCCTTCTCTGACACTATGTATTGACTTATTCGAATTTGTGTTGTCCGAAATACCCTGTAGTTTCAGCTACGAATTTTCCAAATTTCCGCCAACAGCAGTTGCAATTTTATAAGTATTTTCATTGAAATAGCCGAGCTACTATTTCCTGGGTATGGACAATACAATACAAATGCTTTCGTTTAGTTTATACTAAGTTTATACTAAGTTATTTTAGCTCGATTGTGACGAAAGCTTTGAGCTTATTTAAACCACTTTCGAGTCCGCTTCCTGGAAAAACCAGTACTAGTGTCATATGAGATGTCATGGTCGTGACGTCAGTGGGCTCGAACCCACGACTCCCGGGTTGAGCGGCCGACACCTTAACCACTAGACCACCTTATATAGGGTCTTGTTTTATTTGGATGCAACTGAAAAGTTTCGTTGATTTCTGCCGACCGGATTCGTTTATTATGACATGAAATAACAATGTTTTTTATGTAATTTATGGGGATTCAAGTGATCAGAGAAATCGATACAGTGTGAAAAATCAATGCTAAAAGTCGGTCAGTCACCTGGTTGATTGGATTATCGATCAATACCGTTATACGGGCAGTCAGTTAACGAGGTAATTAACACCTTTATAGATAATCGCCCGGAGGCATCCGCTTCCTGTGTTGCATTTCACATGTCTTTATCTTAAACAAACACGTGTTTTACACTAGGTAAAGCAATTTTTTGATGATATTTTTTGCAGCTTCATTATAAAATAATCGCCAATTTCTCTCGACATTTTTTTTAATTTTTTCCCACACTTGGCGATAATGTCAAGTGGCAGCGCGAGCACTGCTGTTACCATGAATTTCAACTTTCAATCTAAAGCAACTGTTAAATGGAACTGAGACAAAGAAAGCATTTCTATTTTATAATGGGTCATACTATACATGAAACAGATATGGCAAAAATGAGCAACTTAATTGAAAATTAGCAGAGAAAAATTGCAAAGATTAACCATAACAACTAGTCACTTAGCGAAATTCCCTGATTTCTGAGATCAGTGTGAAATAAAAAGAAAGACACTCTGATTTTCAAATATAGATTTTCTACAAATCTAAGCACATTGAACTTAATAAGTGAGAGAACAAATATAAAGCCATTTTCATGTTCAGTGTCAAAACAAGACATTCACGGTAATAATAATAATAATAAGCCCGGTACAAATTATACAATATGAATATGTTCAGAAACACATTTTTTTTCTCTTTAGCATTGTAAAGATATCATTCCAGTACCAAAATGAGCATTTGTTAAACAAAATTGTATGAGTTTATCGATGACTTGAGCTTGCAGTTTCAAAGCATGGTTTTGGGTGAGGTTTTTTTTTTCCCCGATGGTTTTGGCGAGCTTTAAGAGGTCTAGTAAAGTGCTTTAGTGGCAGAAATCTGAGCACATTGGGGATCTTGATGAGCAAACTTTGGCATCAATTATGGGGCCGGGACCAATTATCGGCCACATTCCCCCTAAAAATAGTGTTTTTCCCCCTAAATTTAAAAAAATCCTTCCCCGGAAGAAAAAAAACCAGCAAAATGACAAGGCAATGGCAAGGTAGTCAGCTCCAACCAAGAAAACCAAAAGGTCTAGGTAGACAAGCTTACTGTCGCTGAGTAGCTGCTTTCTTAATTTTTGATATTTGCATCCCGCGCGACAAGCAAACAGATCTCAAAAACAATGGAGCTGCTGCACGCATGAAGTGCGTGCGTCTCCAAAAGATGAATGGTAATAACCCCCACTTTTTAGAGCATAGGAGTAAATAGTCTAATGTGTTTGACTAGGTGGGTAAATTTGACCCCCACTTTCCAAGCACGGAGGTAAAAAGTCAAATTACCCATTTACTGTGGGGCAAATGTACTCTGGGGGTCACTAGTTTTTACATAGTCTTAATGTTATATAGAAAAATATGAAAAAATCTCCAAAACAGTAAAGCCAAGAGCTTAGATATTTGGTATATAGCATCTTGTTGTGGACCTTTACCAGTTGTTCAAATTATGGCCCCAGAGTCAAAATGTGGTATATATGTGGTAAATGTCAAAATTGGTATATAGTATCATCTAGTGGACCTCTACAGGAGTTGTTCAAAATTATGGATCCAGGGTCATAATTGGTCCCGCCCCAGGGAGTCCTTATTTTTACATAGTCTTATAGTAATAGTAAAACAGTTTCTGATCAATAATTTAAGAACCACTTGACCTAGTATTGAGCAGATGATCCCTATTGATTTAGGGTAACAGGGTCAAAGGTCAAGGTCACAGGGGCCAAACTCTGGAAACAGTTTCTGATTAATAACGCGAAAACTACTTGACCTAGGACCTTTAAACTTCATACTCTGGTAGGGCTTGTTAAGTAAAAAATCTCTATTGATTTTGGGGTCACAGGGTCAAAGGTTCAGGTCACAGGGGCCAAAAGTCTGAAAACTGTTTCCAATCAATAACTAGAGAAACACTTGACCTAGGACTTTCAAACTTCATACACTGGTAGGGCTTATTGAGTAGTTGATTCCTATTGATTTTGGGGTCACAGTATCAAAAGTCAAGGTCACAGGAGCCCCGAACACTGAAAATGGTTTCTGCTCAATAACTCGAGAGCCACTTGACCTAGGACTTTCAAATTTCACATGCTGATAGTGCTTACTGAGTACTTTTCGGGTGACAGGGTTAAAGGTCATGGTCAAAGGGGCCTGAACACTGATAACTTTCCTTTCAACAATGTGAGAAACACTTGACATAGAACCTTCACATGCTGATAGTACTTAGTTCTAGATGGCTATTGATTTTGGGGTCACAAGGTCAAAGGGCAAGCTCACAGGGGCCTGAACACTGAAAACCGTTTCCTATGAAAAGCTTGAGAACCACTTGACTTAGAACCTGCAAACTTCAAATGCTGGTAAGGCCATTCAACTATTTACCCTTATTTTGTTTAAGGCCTGCATGATCTTACATATCTAACTTAAATTCTGCCTTTACTAATACCGTTTTGGAGAAAATGTGCTTTTCTTTAAAAGAAAAGCATCTTCTAGTTGTCTTGAACTTTTAGCAAAGCAAGCAAATTGACACAGGTGAGCGATTTAGGGCCATTATGGCACTCTTGTTTAAATATTTACAGAGTTTTACTATAGTAACAGTTTGTCTTCGTCATGTTGGGAATTTTGCTGATGAAAATTGGGAATTTTAAATGGTCGCTATTTTCGATTTGAAAAAGGTCCGTTTACTGGTCCTTCATAAAGAAGGGAAAAAATCGCTGGACTAATTTTAGTTTGAACATTCAGCAAACTTGCCAGTTGCCTTTTGAAATGGTATAAAATATTTTGTTTGAAATCAGAACTCAGCAAACATAAAAACCTTTAATGAATGTCATGGCGATAGGGTCCACCCTTAAATTAAGATCCATTATTACAGCCTGCTTAAGTGGAATGTTCATCATTGATGGTTGTGAGTATTGTTGTTATCTAATTGCTTACACCTTATTTTCAAGATTTATAGGCCATTATGGGGTAAGAGGTCATCCTCACTTGAAACACCCTTTTTCTGGGGTCTATATTGACTATAACTTGGAAGATGTTCTGCCAGCCATTTTGTAAAAGATGGAAGCCCCACAATAACCAACTGAATTTATGTTTATACACAGGAAGTGTAGCCATATTTAAAAATGGAGTAAGCCAAGGCAAGAAATGAAATTGTACTCCCTTAAAATGGGTCTTAATATTTTGATTAGTATTTTGTGTGTTATTTTAGGCTTCATATTGCTGTTCATCATAGTTTTATTTGTAATATTGAGGTATATGAGAAGAATTGCAAATACCTTAGAAGCTTGGGACAATTTAATGAGACCTAGACCTAGTTCCTAGACCTTCATGTCGTTTTGGTATTATTTTATAGGTAATGTTTTGACTTTGTATCACTAGTAATTTATTAAATGTCTGAATAATAAATTATGTGGCTGAGAACAGCACTATATATATGTATAAGGTATATATTTATAGATACTACCACATATGTTCATTTACGGGGTATTCGACCTTTTAAGGCCTTAATTGTGGTGTCCATAAAAGTTGTAGTGTCTATATAGGGCACCGCAAAACCCCTTAATTGCGACCACTACTGGTAGGCAAGGCTTTGTGCTGAATTATATACCCCACAAAGCCATTCTGTGACAATACAGTGTTTGCATCATAATTATGCTCTATTTCAAAAAAAATGATTTCTTGCTCCGTATTTGACTGTATTTACTTCAACATAAAGTAATAAAATTTTGCTGGTGTAAATTTTAAGTGAAAAGGCCTTTTTATATACAACTACATACCACCATTGGCTACCAACAAAGCATGGTGATAATTTATACATAGTTCAAATTAGATCGTCTGATGAAAATTCCATGTCTGACTAACAGAATACTTGAATTGCCCTTTTTCCAGAACTTCCAGTTCAATTCACTGAAACCCTGAACGATCAGAAAGTCAAAGAAAAAGATACATTGACCTTGTCTTGTAAACTCAACAAAGAAGACAGACCTGTGAAATGGTTCAAGAATGGCATACAAATGGAACCCAGAAAAAGAACTAAGTTCTCAGTGGACCAATACCAACATCAGCTGGTTGTTACAGATCTATGTTACCTTGGGTGATGAAGACAAGTACAGTTGTGTATGTGGGAATGACAGCACAGAATGTACTGTTCAGGTTGAAGGTAGGTTTCTAATAAAATTGACATGATTTTTATGCAAGAAGCATATAGTGATCCACCTGTCTGTCCGTCCATTCGTTCGTCCGTCTGTCCGTCCATCCGTACGAGGTTAACCAAAGTGTACCGTTTCATCTACCATCAATACCCCTTACTACAATGTGTTGATACTCATGCAGATGTAAGGTATGTTGACAAGGCTGCTACCGGGGTCATCAAGCGTTTATTGACCAGAGCTCCTTATTTATTTATTGTATATATACATTTGTGGGTTCTATAATGATTAAGGTGTACAAAGTATATATATATATAATCTAAGACATTTGTTCAGTTACGTAGTAGTTTGCTTTGTTCATTAATTATTACTTTTGAGTGCATTGGAAATGCATTGTTTTGGGTTTGTCTCTTATTTTGGTTCAAAAGGATTTAAAATTACCAAGACAACACATTCTTTACTAGTTTCGACCTTTATGTCTTCGTCAGAAATAACAACGTACAATACAAACGACGTCACGTCCGTTTGGACGAGAACGTCAACGTGACAAAAAGCGCAGATATAGAATATATTTGTATTAATGTACATATAGATACGGATCATAATGATACGGCGGGTATTTATCGAAAACATATTTCTTCAATATGAAGCAGAGAAAAAATAAAACCCAACATATCTACATAACAAATTTTGAAGTATACATGTGAAGCATAAGCGAGAATTAACGATAGATCTACTTATAATTATATAAATAGTAAAATAACATTAATTTAAAAGCTAACCACACATATATTATATAATTACAGAAACAATCAAAACATTAATAACTTTCATCAAAATACGATTAAAGACAAAATGCAGTCAAATGGCAGAAAAGGGGACCTTGAAGCAGTAATAAGGGGAGGTAATAAAACGGCAATAAAATGAAAAATCAAAATGCTGGAAAATAGAGCCGATATATTCTTAACTTTTACAAAAGTTATTAATATTATTTTAAAGTTAGAAATTATATTAAAAACAATACTATACAGTGAAAATATTTAAGCTGTAGGGATATTATAAAAAAGTTAGTATATAAGACCCTATTAAATGTTACTCGGTAACTGTATTCACACAATAAACAATACGCTGGTGTTCATGCCAGATGAGTGCACGGTATTTAACCGGTGAATCCAGGACGTTTCACGTAATAACCTATTTAAATCATTATCAACAATGTCAGTTGGTAAAAAACTGAAATCATCTAAATTGTGATGAGTACTGTTGAAATGGGCAGCCACACTACTAGCATATGCTGGATCGCTGAAATTGTTAATGTCAAATTTATGACTGTTCATACGTTTAGAAACCTGTTGTCGTGTTTGACCCACATATTGCATGTTGCACTTTTTACAAGTTATGACATAAATGACATTTGATGATGTGCAGTCTGTATTAAATCTAAATTTATACATAGAAGAATTAGAAGAACTAACGAATTCATCAGTTTCTACTATCTTGCTACAATGTGTACATCTAGGTCGGTAGCATCTGCTGGAACGGGCGCTGATGGGGGTAGGGGGCATTGCAGAATATCTAGACTTTACAAGGAAGTCTTTAAGATTTTTACCACGTTTGTATGCTAACACGGGTCTAGAGGAATGCAACTGTTGGACTGAGACATTAGGCGATAGTTTAAATAAATCCCAGTATTTATGTATGATACTTCCAATGTTTAAAAGGGAGGGAGGGATTATATTCAGTAACAAAAGGCACAATATCAACCTGATCAGAATTGTTATTGTATTTCAGAGCTTCGTCTTGTGTAACATTATGCATCTTGTTAAATGCAGCATCTATTACACCGTCTGGGTAATTTCTGGATTTGAAAAATTCACGTAGAGTGTCCAGAGATTTAGCAAATTGATTATCGTCAGATATAATACGACGATATCGCTTAGCCTGACTGTAGGGAATACCGTCTTTTCAAGTCTTTGGATGATTAGAGGAGTAGAGAAGATACTGATAGATGTTAGTATTTTTAACATGTACATTGGTGCATATGTTATTACTGGTTAACTTTCGTAAGATCAACATCCAGGAATGACACATGTTTCGATGAAATTTCATACGTGAATTTAATAGAGCTATGTAATCCATTAGGGGCTTTAACAAAGCTATTCAATTCGTCGAGTGAATGATCCCAGATCATGAAAACATCATCCAGAAACCGAAGCCACAATGTGTCCCTGTTTAAGAAAAATCTGCAGGTTTCAATACCCTCATCATGTGGAATGTTCGTATATAGAGAGGTTACATCAAAAGTCACCAAATAACTGTTGGATGATAAACTGCAATTCTTAAGTTTTGAAAGGAAATCCGTAGTATCTTTGACATACGAAGGTAATGATTGCATATGTGGTTGCAATACATAGTCTAGATATTTAGATATGTTATCAGTAGGGGAATTGCATGGGGATCATTTTAAGGCTGTATTTGTTCATTACCAGTTTCTGGAAAACATTCAAAAACAGGAGTCTTGACAAAAGCTGTGTCTTCCCACAAAGCATGCTGATGATTTAGTACAAATTAGACCATCTGATGAAAATTCTATATCAAACTAACACAATACTTAAATTGCCCTTTTCTCAGAAACTCTCAGTTCAATTCACTGAAACCCTGAATGATCAGAAAGTCAAAGAAAAAGATACATTGACCTTGTCTTGTAAACTCAACAAAGAAGACAGACCTATGAAATGGCATACAAATGGAACCCAGAAAAAGAACAAAGTTCTCAGTGGACCAATACTAACATCAGCTGGTTGTTACAGATGTTACCTTGGGTGATGAAGACAAGTACAGTTGTGTATGTGGGAATGTCAGCACAAAATGTACTGCTCAGGTTGAAGGTAGGTTTCTAACAAAATTGACATGATTTTCATGCCCCCGGCATCTACTGATGCAAGAGACATACAGTAATCCACCTGTCCGTCCATTCGTTCGTCCATCTGTCCGTCCATCCGTATGAGGTTAACCAAAGTGTACCGTTTCATCTACCATCAATACCCCTTACTACAATGTGTTGATACTCGGGTAGACGTAAGGTATGTTGACAAGGCTGCCACCGGGGTCATCAAGCGTTTATTGACCAGAGCTCCTTATTTATTTATTGTATATATACATTTGTGGGTTCTATAATGATTAAGGTGTTCAAAGTATATATATATATAATCTAAGACATTTGTTCAGTTACGGGGAAGTTTGCTTTGTTCATTAATTATTACTTTTGAGTGCATTGGAAATGCATTGTTTTGGGTTTTTCTCTTATTTTGAAGAACATCTTAAGGCTGTATTTGTTCATTACCAGTTTCTGGAAAACATTCAAAAACAGGAGTCTTGACAAAAGCTGTGTCTACCCACAAAGCATGCTGATGATTTTTACATAGTACAAATTAGACCATCTGATGAAAATTCTATATCAAACTAACACAATACTTAAATTGCCCTTTTTTCAGAAACTCCAGTTCAATTCACTGAAACCCTGAACGATCAGAAAGTCAAAGAAAAAGATACATTGACCTTGTCTTGTAAACTCAACAAAGAAGAAAGACCTATGAAATGGTTCAAGAATGGCATACAAATGGAACCAACAAAAAAGAACTAAGTTCTCAGTGGACCATTACCAACATCAGCTGGTTGTTACAGATGTTACCTTGGATGATGAAGACAAGTACAGTTGTGTATGTGGGAATGTCAGCACAGAATGTACTTTTCAGGTTAAAGGTAGTTTTCTAACAAAATTGACATGATTTTTATGCCCCCGGCATCTACTGATGCAAGAGACATACAGAAATCCACCTGTCCGTCCATTCGTTCGTCTGTCTCTCCATCCATCCGTATGAGGTTAATCAAAGTGTACCGTTTCATCTACCATCAATACCCCTTACTACAATGTGTTGATACTCGTGTAGATGTAAGGTATGTTGTCAAGGCTGCCACCGGGGTCATCAAGCGTTTATTGACCAGAGCTCCTTATTTATTTATTGTATATATACATTTGTGGGTTCTATAATGATTAAGGTGTACAAAGTATATATATATAATCTAAGACATTTGTTCAGTTACGGGGAAGTTTGCTTTGTTCATTAATTATTACTTTTGAGTGCATTGGAAATGCATTGTTTTGGGTTTGTCTCTTATTTTGAAGAACATCTTAAGGCTGTATTTGTTCATTACCAGTTTCTGGAAAACATTCAAAAACAGGAGTCTTGACAAAAGCTGTGTCTTCCCACAAAGCATGCTGATGATTTTTACATAGTACAAATTAGACCATCTGATGAAAATTCTATATCAAACTAACACAATACTTGAATTTCCCTTTTTTCAGAAACTCCTGTTCAATTCACAGCAACTAAGTTCTCAGTGGACCAATACTAAGATGAACTGGTTGTTACAGATGTTACCTTGGGTGATGAAGACAAGTACATTTGTGTTTCTGGGGATTTCAGCACAGAATGTACTGTTCAGGTTGAAGGTAGGTTTCTAACAAAATTGACATGATTTTTATGTCCCCGGCATCTACTGATGTATGAGGCATATAGTGACCCACCAGTCTGTCCGTCCATTTGTTCGTCCGTCTGTCCGTCCATCCGTATGAGGTTAACCAAAGTGTGCCGTTCCATCTACTATCAATAACCCTTACTACAATGCATTGATACTCCTGCAGATGTAAGGTATATCAACAAGGCTGCCACCGGGGGCATCAAGCATTTATTGAACGCAGCTCCTTGTTTATTTATTGTATATATACATTTGTGGGTTCTATAATAATTAAGGTGTACCAAGTATATATACAACCTAAGACATTTTTTTCAGTTAGGGGGTAGTTGGCTTTGCTCATTAATTATTACTTTCTAATGCATTGGCAAAGCTTTATTTTGGGTTTGTTTTGTATTTTGGGGATCATTTTAAAGCTGTATTTGTTTCATTACCAGTTAAAAAACAGGAGTCTTGACAAAATCTGTGTCTACCCACAAAACATTGTGATGATTTATACATAGTACAAATTACACCATCTGATAAAAATTCAATGACTAACACAATAATTTCCCTTTTTCAGAACTTCCAGTTCAATTCACAGCAACTAAGTTCTCAGTGGACCAATACCAAGATGAACTGGTTGTTACAGATGTTACCTTGGATGATGAAGACAAGTACAGTTGTGTTTGTGGGAATGCCAGCACATAATGTACTGTTCAGGTTGAAGGTAGGCTTCTTACAAAATTAACATGATTTTTAGCTTTTAGTTTTTGTTATCACTCAATGTCCGTCGTCTGTCAGTCAACATTTAGCTTGTGTATTCGATAGAGGCTGTATTTTTCAACTGATCTTCATGAAATTTTGTCAGAATGATAACCTTGATAAAATCTAGGACAAATTCAAAAATGGGTCATCTGGGGTCAAAACCTAGGTCAAATCAAAGAAAAACCTTGTGTATGCAATAGAGGATGTAGTTTTCATTAGATCTTTATGGAATTTGGTCAGAATATTTGACCTTGTCTGCACAATAGCAGCCTCATTTATGATTTGAATTTAATCAGACTTGCACAAAACTTGTGTCACCAAAAGACCTCTGTTCCTTCCTTGAACTGGCTAGATCCCTTAATGGGTTCCAGAATTGTGGTCCCTGAAAGGGCCAAAATTAACTATTTTGACCTTGTCTGCACAATAGCAGCTTCATTTAAGATTTCATTTTCACCAAACTAGCACACAACTTGTATCACCACAAGATCTTGGTTCCTTTCTTGAACTGGCCAGATGTCTTCATTGGTTCCAGAGTTACGGCCCTTGAAATGTCCAAAATTTGCTATTTTGGCTTTTGCAGCCATATAGAGACTTCATTTATGGTTTGATTTGATACAAACTTCCAAAATATTTTCAATAACAATAAATATTGGATTGCATGATAAATCTGTCAGGTCCAGTCTTATATGATAACCTCCCCTGATTGCTATCAAAATGGATTTATATCAGTAAGTACTTATAGGACTTATTTGAAATTTCATTACAGTCATTAGTTAGACTGAGACAATCAAGGTAGATAATAATGGACTGATTTTATGCCAAATTACCTCCTTTTATTTCAAATAAAGATATACAGGGAAAAGCTTTGAACATCTTCTTGTCCAAACCACAAAGACGAAGGCTTTGATATTTGTAATGCGCATCATCTGGTGGTTCTCTACCAAGTTTGTTAAAATTTTCCCTCTAGGGTCAAATATGGTCCCACCCCGGGGGTCACATGGTTCATATAGACTTATATAGGGAAAAACTTACATTCTTCATGTCTATAACCTACATCATTCAAATTTGGACCACATGTATTGTTTGAAGTGGCATGATGAACCTTGACATGAGTTGACCTTGATCTTGACCTAGTTACCTACTTTCACATTTCTGTAGCTGCAGCCTTCAGATTTGGACCACATGTATAGGTTTGTGTACTGAAACAAACTTTGACCTTGTTATTGACCTAGTGACATACTTTCACATTTTTTAAGGTACAGGCTTTAAATTTGGACCACATGCATAGTTTTGTGTTCCGAAATAAAATTTGACATTGATTTCGACCTAGTGACCTACTTTCTCATTTTCAAGCTACAGCCTTCAAATTTGGACCACATGCATAGCTTTGTGTACCGAAATGAACTTCGATCTTGAGATTGACTTAGTGACCTACTTTCACATTTCTGAAGTTACAGGCCTCAAATTAGGACTGCATGCATATTTTTATGTTCTTAATTGAAATTTGACATTGATTTTTACATAGTACCTACTTCCACATTTCTCATGCTACAGCCTCCAAATTTGAAGCACATGCATAGTTTTGTCTACCAAAATGAACTTAGACCTTGAAATTGATCTAGTGACCTACGTCATAAACTTGATCATATCATTTTGAGCAATGGTAAACCGGTGAGCGATATAGGTTCATCATGGCCCTCTTGTTATGTTTCCCACCTCAAGGGGAGACATATTGCTTTTTACCTGTCCGTCCGTCCGTCCGTCGTCACACTTTGTTTCTGACCAATAACTGCAGAACTCTTTTACCCAGGACCATCAAACTTCATATGGAAGTAGGGCTTATTGATTAGATGCCCACTATTGCTTTTGGGGACATTCCATTGGTCAAGGTAACAGGGACAAGAATATGCGATTAGGAAGGGTTTGAGTATCGGACACATGGGAAGTAGTTAAAAAGGCCTGAATTTACTCAGTTATACCCTAAGCTGCGAAAGCTTCATGTACCTCTTTGGTGTAAGTTTGTTATCTGTGCAGTGTATGTAGGAGTTGCCTATATAACAATACGGTAAAAAAATTTCCAAGGAGAGAATTTCTTCAAACTTAGTGTGTTGACTGAAACAGAAAAAAGGAAATAAAATGTATAGGTCAGGGAACAGAAAAATGAAAAAAAAGTATTGGCAGGTAACAGAAAAATGAAATGAAAAGTATAGGTCAAAGATCTCAACTGAAGTTGACAAATAGCAAATCTCAGGTTTCCTGATATGTATGGAGTATGAAAAGTGATTTCTGACCAAAAACATCTTAGGAAACTTTTCACTTTCACCCTTTCAAGTAGATAAATGTTCCTAACTACAGCACAACACCACCATTAATAATTTAAAATATTTTCCTTCCCATCAAGAAAGTGATCCCTATCGTATGTCATCAACTAACGCAGTGCCTTTCATTAATATGCCATGGGGGAAACATGCGCTTTTCTCAAAAGCATCTTCTAGTAATATATTACCTTTGAACTTACAAAATCTTGATAAAAGTTTGGCATGTAACTTCATAACTATAATCTATAAAGGTATTGAATTTTAACTTCACACATGTCTTCAGGGTCATAAATTCTTTAAGTGTTAGGTCATTGGCTAAGTCCCATAATACCAATCAGTGTTTCAGCAGCTTTTAATGCCGATAATTCTTCTAAAAAAATTTACTTACTGGTAAGAAATTTAGGTCAAAGCTTTGCCTGCAATGTTGTAACTCTTTAATAATAATAATGTAAGATCTAACTTGAATTTATCTTTAATGATCTTCCTTGTTGTCTTACATGGCTTACATTATACTACCCAACACATAATAGTTGAGCACTTCGTCTACATTTAGCTCTTGTTTGGTTTGGAAGAGAACCAATAAGAATAGGACAATACTTTATTTTTCAGAATTGCCAGAACCAGAACCACAAGGAGATGAAGATAAAGAACCAGAACTACATGGAGATGAAGATGAAGAAGCTCGTGCAGACACCTCAGTTGGAAATGTTATGAATTCTGGTGAAGTAGAGTCTGTTGATTCAGACTCTGAATCTGCAAAATTTGACAATGTAAAGAAGCTTGTGCCAAGAGGTAAAATTTTAATATTTAAAATTTGACCAACTTTAGTTAAATAACTTTTAGAATTATGAACAAGATTAAAAGGATTTCCAAATTTACTTTGCACAAAAGTTCACTATAATGAGACAATGTGACACACACAAAACCCATGTACATAGCTCAAAGATACATCTAAATCTTTATGATTGAATGTCAAAAAAAGCTTTTAATTATCAGTATCTTGTCAAGACCATTACTCTGATATTTATTGGTTGGAATTTAAAATTACTTGGCACAAATGTTTACCATTATAAGACTTTGATTCCGTGTCTCTTGTTGGGTCTAAAAGATATCCAGACCATTTGTCAATTATTGGGCGATTTTCATATCAGTTGAAGTAAACATTCAGTCAGGGCTATCTATAACTTAAAGAAAACACACAGATGTTTAACAAGCAGATTCTTGGACCATGTATGCAGTTTTGCAAATGAAAAAGTGACCTTGGACGACATAAATTTTGGCCTACCCTTTGACCATACATGTGAATTAAAAAAGAATGAGTACATCTATAACAGTGTGTTTCATCTTTAAAAGACCCAGCCACAATACACTTTTCAGCCCGCCCGCTTAGCTCAGTAGGTAAGAGCGTTGGTCTACGGATCTCGGGGTCGCGAGTTCGATCCTCGGGCGGGGCGTATGTTCTCCGAGACTATTTGATAAACGACATTGTGTCTGAAATCATTAGTCCTCCACCTCTGATTCATGTGGGGAAGTTGGCAGTTACTTGCGGAGAACAGGTTTGTACTGGTACAGAATCCAGGAATACTGGTTAGGTTAACTGCCCGCCGTTACATGACTGAAATACTGTTGAAAAACGGCGTTAAACCCAAAACAAACAAACAAAAACAATACACTTTTCACAAAGTGTAGTTTAAATTATCAATATGTCAACCAAATTAGACAAAACTGTCTTTCATATACACAATTTTGTTTTTCAGATGTAATTAACAAACATACGTTTTGGAGTAAATGTACATTGATATGGTATTTTTTCAGTGATAGTGCAAAAAAAAAGGAGGGTATAATTAAATGTGAAAATGCATCTGTAGGACAGCATTGTGTAAGTGCAAAGGAATCCATTTGGAAACAACATATAATTTTGCATTATGTGGCACTGAGATTTTAAAAGCATACATATAAAATCTTTAGGTATTTTCAATGACCACTATGGGTCAATTTCTTATTATGCCCCCCTTCGAAGAAGGAGGGGTATATTGTTTTGCAGATGTCTGTTGGTCTGTATGTAGACCAGTCCATTTCGGATGATAACTCTACGCTTGGGCCTAGAATCATGCAAGTTAATAGGGAGGTTGATCATCACCAGCAGATGACCCCTATTGATTTTCAAGTCAATATGTCAAAGGTCAAGGTCACAGTGACCCTGAGGTCCGGATGATAACTTAAGAACGCTTGGGCTTAGGATCATGAAAGTTGATAGAGAGGTTGGTCATCACTAGCAGATGCCCCTATTGATTTTGAGGTCAATATGTCAAAGGTCAAGGTCACATTGACCCAGAACAGTGAAATGGTTTCCGGATGGTAACGCAAGAACGCTTAGGCCTAGTATCATGATTGTGATAAGGGGGTTGTTCATGACCAGCAGAAGACCCCTATTGATTTTGAGGTCAGTAGGTCAAAGTCACAGTGACCAGGAACAGTAAAATGGTTTCCGGGCAATAAGTCAAGAGCACTTAGGCCTATTGTCAAGAAAATTGATAGTGAGGTTGGTCATGACCAGTAGATGATCCCTATTGATTTTGAGGTCATTAAGGTCAAGATCACATTTGACAGTAACAGTTAAACGGTTTATGTTCTTCTTGTCCAAAACCACAGGGCCTAGGGCTTCGATATTTGGTAATAGCAAAATCTAGTGGTCCTCTACCAAGATTGTTCACATTATTTCCCTGGGTCAAATATGGCCTCACCCCGGGGGACTTATATAGGAAAAAACTTTGAAAAATCTCTTGTCCATAACCACAGGTCCTACGGCTTTGATATTTAATATATGACTTCATCTGGTTGTCCTCTACTAAGATTGTCCAAAATATTCCCCTAGGGTCAAATATGACCCTGCCCTGGGGGTCACATGGTTTACATAGACTTACTAAGACATACCCCCATTTACGGGGTTTTGGTCGATATAAGACCCTACTTGCGGTGCCCATATATATTGTGGTGTCTACATAGGACACCACAAATTGACTGTATTCTTAGGCTAAGGGGGGGGGGGGGGGGGGGTCATGGTGCCTATACTACTTTGAGCAACAAGGTCTGGAATTGAGATCAAAATGCCCCGTAATATACTAAAATATATAGGCCCCACAACTAGGGCCGATTTAAAAGGGTTTTATCGTTATATTAACTACCCTTATGATATTGCATTTATCAATAATACCACAGAAGTAAGTCTTACATAGAGGCACCGTAAATAGTGATATGTCTAAATATATACATAGGGAAAAACTTTGAAAATCTTCTTGTCCAAACCACACAGACTAGGGCTTTGATATTTGTAATGTAGCTAGTGGCTGTCTACCAAGTCTTTTCAAATTTTCCCTCTAGGGTTAAATATGACCCCACCCCGGGGGTCACATGATTCATATAGACTTATATAGGGAAAAACTTAGAATCTCCATGTCTATAACCTGTATCATTCAAATTTGTTTTAAGTGGCAAGATGAACCTTGACATGAGTTGACCTTAATCATGACCTAGTGACCTACTTTCACATTTCTGTAGCTACAGCTTTCAATTTTGGACCACATGCATAGGTTTGTGTACCGAAACAAGCTTTGACCTTGTTATTGACCTACTGACTTAATTTCACATTTTTAAGGTATAGGCTTCAAATTTGGACCACATGCTTAGTTTGTGTTCCGAAATAAAAATTTGACCTTGGTTTTGACTTATTGACCTACTTTCACATTTCTCAAGCTACAGCCTTCAAATTTGGACCACATGCATAGCCTTGTGTACCACAATGAACTTTGATCTTGAGATTGACCTAGTGACGTACTTTCACATTATGAAGCTACAGGCTTCAAATTTGGACTGCATGCATATTTTTGTGTTCTGAATTGAAATTTGGCATTCATTCTTACCTTGTACCTACTTTCACATTTCTCAAGCTACAGCCTTCAGATTTTAAGCATATGCATAGTTCTGTCTACCGAAATGAACTTTGACCTTGAAATTGATCTAGTGACCTACTTTCACATTTCTCAAGCCACAGCTTTCAAATTTGGGCCACATGCAGAGTGTTTTGTACCGAAATGAAATTTGACTTTGATTTTGATTTTGAGCTAGTCTTGAAATTTGGAACATTCAAAATGGCTCAGTGGTTGGTGCTAAGATCACTCTGTGATCTCTTGTTAGGTTAACAGGTTTAGTTTAAACATATTTTATTTCAGTAATACATGAAACATTTACAGAACAATTAATTAAGGAATTGGACAGAAAGCTATATCAGCTTACGGTTGTCCTCTCCTTATTTGTACAATTACATATTTTTTCATGGCATAACTGATTGTACATGAATACAGTAATATATTAAAGAAGAAAAAAACAAAGAACAATGACATATTTCAACGAAACAGTATTGATTTGCATATCTTAAATAAATAATATTGTTACGTAAGATTCATTAAGATGTAAGAGTCTTGAAGCAATGCATATAATAGAACCATTTTGAAAAAGGTTGTGAATTAACATTAACGAATGTCATTAAGAGGGGTATTGGATACTAATTGAAATTGAAAGTACAAAAGTGAAATAATAATACATTGTTATGAAATATAGAGTATAAATAAAAAAGACGTAGAAAAAATGAAAGGATGAACGGATAAGGTACATTGTGAAAAACAAATAAATAGATAATAGCCGAATCTTGTTTACTCTATTGGATTTCAACATGTATAGATAATATCAGGGAAATGTAGCGGGTATGAATTTGCTATCTATGAAACAGTACATCATTTTATCTCTAGAATCGTTTAGTTTCTCTTATGTATTTTTGGACAGCAATAAAGATCGATATATTGGTGTCGAGAGATAATGAACTATTACCCTTAACGATGACATTGATGGAAGGGTTACAGAACTGGGAAATAGTGGTTAGTAGATCAGTGCGTAGATTTGTGTATTTTGGACAGACAAGGAAGTAGCGGTAAGAGTTTTCTATTTCACCGCATGAATGTATTGTGTGTCATTAGCATTTTTTAATGGATAACGATGATCACTACCAACTAAAGACGGGACAATATCTGAAAGATATTGCGGGGTAAGATGGTTTTTCATTTTATAAAAAAGAATAAGTTTATGTTTGTATCGTCTGTTCTCCAAAGATTCCCACCCAACCTCCCGCATGAGTTTGTCAATAGATACAAGTTTGACTTTGATTTTGATCTTGAGCTAGTCTTGAAATTTGGAACATTCAAATATGGCTCAGTGGCTGGTGCTAAAATCACTCTGTGATCTCTTGTTAGGTTAACAGGTTTACAGTGAGCATATAATTTCTGTTCCTTGTGTAATTACCAAATGCATCAAGGGGGGCATTTCGTGTTCAAAGAGCTCTTGTTTCATCTATTGGTGAATGTACTGCAACCTCAGCTGTATAAGGTTTTTGGATGTCAGTAATTCATTTTGAATAGATTTCAAAAATACTTTACAGGAATGATAATCTGGTGGCGTTTTGTTCAAGACATTTTGTTGTGAAATACAACAACATCACAGCAGCCAGGGGGTTTTAGTTAATGTCTATTTCAAATAATTTGAAAATCTTCCACTCAGAAACAGTATGCCTGATTTGTAAATACAGTCAAAACTCGTTATCTCGACATCGGTTATTTTGATATCTCGAGTGGATTTTCCAGGTCCCGATTTTTTTCCTTCTTATTTCATATAAATCAACTATGGACATCTCGACTTTTTTATTTCGATTTTTTCGTTATCTCGACTAGATCTTCAATCCCCAACTTTAGAATTTACTATATCTTGACATCCGATATCTCGATTGGATATTAATTATCTGCACTGCGAAAAAAGAGTCAATATACGGGAGTACACTCCCGTATATTTCGAAAATATGGGAGTATACGGGGTGTATATTACAAATATACGGACCTAGTATACAATCCCGTATTCGGAACATCTAGTATACGGGAAGTCCGTATATTTTTTATGCATATACGGGATCCCGTATACGCCGAATATACATATATGTATATTTCCCGTATGTATGAAATATACGAGTTTTCAAAAAAAATCCATTAGAAATGGTGTTTATTAGTGTCCTGCTTTAACATAAATTTTATTTTCATGTATTCGAAGGTTCTTTGAAATTTATCCCGTACACCTGTCGTATTTTAGAATATACGGAACAAGTATACGAGCCTGTATATTCCGGATATACGTAGTACACGGATCCCGTATTTTTGACATATACAGACTGCAATTGCATCTAATATACGGGACATATACGGACCTGTATTTTCTAATATACTGTCATCGGATTTTTTTCCGTGTATGCATGGTATACTTAGTATACGGATCCCGTACTTTTGACACATACGGGAAATATACGGAACTGTATTTCTTGATATACGGGCCAAGGACTTGCCCCGTATATGCATGGTATACGAAATATACGGATCCCGTACATGTGGCATATACGGAATTCATGTGCATCTGATATACGGGAATATACGGAACTGTATTTTGTTGATATACGGGCCAGGGTTTTTCCCGTATGTACAAGATATACGTAGGATACAGATACCGTATTTGTGTCACATACATACCCTAACCCTAACCCTAACCCTAATCCTAAACCCTAACCATATGCAGTATTCCGTATTTTAATTTTATCAGAACTGATTTGGTATATGGGGCACACACTGAAAGATGACATAGAATGAAGGTTAAACAAACCTATAGCAGAATATAGTATGTTAGGAAAAAAACGAGACAAAGACAGGGTATGAGAAAAACATTATCATTAATGGAGACAAATTAGATTAAATTAACATTGTATATAACATAGACACTTTTTGAAAAACAGTTATTTCGTACGATTATGAGTTATTTTTATTTCTTGTCCAAATGAAATAAGCAGAACATGTAATTCTTGCATACCAGACGGGGATTTCTGGTATTTTTACCGGTGCTAGAAAAATCCATCTTACACCCCGGGATGTAAGATGAGTCTCGTGCTTTAAATGACGTATTACGAACTACATATATTTAGATGATTCATGTAGTTATTTATATTTTATTTCAAAAACGAAATAAAAATCCAATACCTTGACAGTTCCTCTTTGCTCCTGATAGTACATTTTTTGATTCAAAGCACGTTATTTTATCAAAAATTCATAACGTTACGCTGCAATTGATAAACAAACAAAACAAAATCGGAACTAAACATTGTTATTTGTCTACGAAACGCAATGATATCTTTCCTGTTTACGGACGTTGCTTCCCGCGCTTTGTTTAAATACGCTGCTATAAGAAATAGTTCTATAAATAAAGCATTCGATTGATTTTATTTTTGTTACTATTTCTTGATATCGGTATGCAAGAAAAAGTTTCTGTCAACGGCTATAGGTGCAGATAGTAATATCCGGCTCTTGGGTAATTGTTTAGGCGGTAACTTGGCTGGAGCCTCGTTACTGCTAAACAATTACCCTCGAGGCCGGAACTCCTATCTGCACCTACAACCAGTGAAAGAATCTTATAGTAATCAATAGCATTATGAGTAGTGAATAAAATAAGGTTTCTAGGCCAATCTGACCCCACTTGACATATGAGACTGGTCAATGCCGGACAATTCAAAAACCACAGGTTTTACTAAACTTACTAAACTTTGTAAATACCTCTGATTTAACTTCCAAAGGTATTAACAAACCAAAAAAAACATATATTTTATATAAATTTTATATAAAATATATTTCATTAAAAAGTCATAAGAAACTTTAAAACCCATACTGAAAAAACAAGTAGCCTTTTTCATAACCTCTTAATACAATGTAAACACATCACTACTACGTTTAAATCAGGAAGTAAGACACATATTTATCCACTCGAGAGAACTTCCGCATTGCTAGAACGTTATCATAATCGTGACTGTGTTATTGCATCAGATTTATGAACTTAGGTACGCCATTTTGAACAGTTAAAAACAAAGGTATGTCTTATAAAATTAAATTATTAAAAAAAAGGACTTATACAGTATATGATTATTTGAGACTTTTACAAAGATACTATATATCAGAGGATGGATACAAAAAAAGCACGATGTTAAGAATAGAATTTGCTATACGGGTGACAAATATTCTGGAATTTGGATAAGAACGGACTTATGAAAAAACATTGATCAATTAATAATATCGAATAAAAATGATATATTTTAGACTCTAATAACAAGGAATATGTGAATTATTATTGGAAAACGAAAAGAAACGATTTAGTACCGTACACACTAGGACATTCACCGGGGGGTGTAATATTGTATCAGACGAACACTAGGACTTTTTTTTGCTAGTATAAAAACCATACAACGGTAGAATTGAAGGAATGAAACTTTATTTCACATAGTTATTCAACCGTAGGATTGTAAAACAATCAAAACGCATGACTGAACATTATAATACTTCCATGTTGTAAGAATCACTCAACCATGGGATTGTTTTAAAATCAAAAACGCATGATTGAAAATTACTAAACGTTTAGGTTATTGAATCATTCAACCATAGATTGTAGAACAATCACACGCATGACGAAAAATTAAACTTTCGTGTTACTGAAATCACTCAACCGTAGGTTTGGGTAGAACATCACCGCAGACTGAACATTACTTTAACGTTATGTTATTGAAATCACACCAACCGGGGATTGTAGAACAATCACACACATGACTGAACATTATTATACTTTCACGTTATAAGAATCACTCAAGCGTAGGATTGTAGAACAATCACACGCATGGTTGAACATTATAATACTTTCACGTTGTAAGAATCTCTCAACCGTATGATTGTTTTACAATCACACGCATGACTTAACATTACTTAACGTTTATATATTGAAATCACTCAACCATATGATTGTTCTACAATCACACGCATGGTTGAATATACGCTTTTGGGAGTAGTATGGAATATAACGTGATGATACATTTTTGCTAGTAGTAAAAATTACGTTCTTGATACATTTTAACTCATTTTATTAAAATATTTATAATTGTTTGTTTATTTACTCTTTGATTGTTTACTTTTAGTATTTTAATAAAATAAATCATACAATGGTATTTTTAATCAACATTTAATGAAAAATAAACAATAAAACCACGAGTGGTATTTGGTTGTCTGGATATGTTGTTGTTATACTTAACCCCAGGTATATAATTAATTACTTCCTTTGGTGGAGGAAGGCCAAAGGGATCGAAGTACAAAGTTTTCAAGAACAAACCCAATGTGTTCCAGGTCCAACAGAGTCATCCAATTTATAATGTCTACACTCGTCCTTTGGCTTTTATTTTAATAAATTTAATAAAGTTAATAAATTATTCTACTATAATACACCCCTAAAGTTTTTAATTTTTAATTGTTAATCCATTTTTCAATTTCAAATTTAAAATTTGGGTTTTGGGTTTATTATTTTTTATTTTTACTATGGGAATTCGTCTATAAGGTCTCCGTTTGAATCAATCTGTATACCCTGGCCATGTCCCTTACCACTTAAAAAGGGGTTTATCAAAGGTAACCCTAGACTAGCAGCCAACATACCTAAAACCCACCGTCTTGTTTTGTTTTTGTGTTAAATTTAATCACCCCAGATCCTACTAGTTGCTTTCTTTGATTAGGTGTAAGTTTTGGGATATAACATTTTCTTATCTTTAGCTACTGAAATCTACCATTTCTAAGTATTTTACAACACCAGTACTGGCCAGCCCAGACAAAGCACCGATCCCTAGAGGGCTAATATTTTTGGAACATTTCGCGCCATTGAAGAATTGTTTTCCTAACAAACCAGCCAAAGCTCCTAAAAACCGCCATTTTGACCTTGACTGGACATTTGTTTTTTGAAATTTTAAAATTTCTAATCCCTTCTTATTTGCAACAGCTTTTTATTTGATTAATTTTGTTTTTGTTAAAGTAAACGAAAGTTTCCACGTAATTGTTCATGTTTTTAATCTAAAAGTAGGGTGGAATTTATTATATAAGCTTGTGCTAAATTTTTTTTTTGGGGTCCATCTGTTAGGTTAACTTTATATTAAATTTATATTTTGATGTCATTATTATAAATTTATATTTAATTTTATTTTAAACAATAACAAGTTCAGTTCCAATAGTATTATTTCAACTGTTTCTTCATACAATACAATTGCGTAAACGCGAATATTGGGCTGCCGGGGGAATATTTAATTTAGCTGCTAATGTAATATGCTTAGGATCTTCTGTATTACTTCCTTTTTATATTCTAAGTTAAAATGAACAAATCCAAAAAAACTATAAAAGTTTGATCTATTAAAAGACTCCAGTAGTTTTGTTATTTTGTTTAAAATAATTATTAATTACATCTTTCATTATTCCCTTGATATACTTGTGATTCTGTTCTGGATAAAAAACACCATTACCTACTTCAAGACGACAAGAGCCAAAGTGCAATTTTCATTTAAGCATTAACTCAAAATGTATCTAATAAATGTGGATTATGTTCTTGTGAATTACTTTTTTTCAGGTCTTTGTAAATAAACAAATACATGTTGGGTTTTGTACACCAGCCGTTTTTTCTAAAGGTTTATATAGTTTGTTGTGTATCAGTTGATTGCGTCACCATTTTCCCGGTATGACCATCTTGCTTTTGCAAATCTTTCAAAAATTAATTAAGTCCAAATTCATTAAAAACCAAACGGGGAACCATAGAATTAATTTTTTAAAATTACTCTACCAGCATCAGCAGCATTGCTCTAAAAATTTAAATCATCATCATCCGTTAGCTGCAGTGTTATTTGAATTTGACTTGGAGGTAAAATAATAGTTTCTAAACCCTGAAAAAAAAATTAATTATTTAATGGATGAAGCATTACCTCTTTACCACTCTGGGTTTAATACCTTTCTATTAGCAAACCCCGAATTAAAATTCATCTTCGGATTTCTGCTTTCAGCATTATCATTTATATCTATATAAATTATATTCGTTTGTCCGGGTTGTTTTGCATAATCTTCGATATTTTCAACAAACTCTTACTTTGTTACTTTGTATAAATTATTACAATCAAAACAATTTTTTCCTTTTTGGGTTTAAACCTACTACGATCAATTTATGAAGCTGCATTATTAATTAGAGCAATTTTGATCTCCATCAGCATAATTATTACCGTTAGCAAGCTTATTTACTTTTAAAACTTACTCAAAATAAGCATTAAACCAATTCAAATATGAGCTTCATCATTAAATTTGTAAAGTGATATCCGTTTTTTGTTGCTTAACATTATTTCCCAAGACAGATATTAAGGCTGTATCTAATTGAATGGGGTTTAAATTTTCGTATTTTTCACAATTTTGTTTTGTTCTAAACAGAAATTATATATTATTTTATTTTTTATAAATAATCTGTTAATACGTTACGCTGAGTTGAAGTTCCGATCCTGACAATATTCTATTTATTCCAAGGGGAATATCCTCCCTTTATCATTATTTTACTGTTTATTCTTTTCTTGAAATTTCCTTAGCAGTTAAATTACCATCGGGCCGGAGCAGGTTTCTTTTAATTTTTCAACAATTTTATTACCCAGTTTAAATTTCCAACTTCTGTTCCAAACTTTTGTTTCCTTTCAAGTGCGCTTTTTCCTGCTGTTTCCAAATCTTTTTTCCAGCTGTGCTAATTGAAGATGCGGCTGAACTGAAAGCAATTTCGTTAAAGTGTCCAAAGATACCTTTTCCGTGTATGATTTCTTTTCCCGTGTGAGCATCAACATAAATAAATATCCTTTATTTTTGTCATAAACTTTTGTACATTATAATAAAACAAAAATTTTTATATTTCTTTTAAAATTAGGTAAAACTTGTTTCAACCTCATAAAATTAATTATTCTACCAAATACATATGTAATATATATTCTAATTGAATTTATAATATATTTATTAATTTCAGAATATCCAACTCTGTTTGGTCTTTTGGTAAATGGATAAGCTCTTGTTAAATCTGCAGTACTTTAAGCATAGATAATATCACTAAAATTACCATCAACAAGTGAATCATCAATAAATCACAATGAATGTAAATTGTACCCACAGAGTTGTTTATATTGGGGGTTGTAGTCCCCCCATCAGTTTTCTCAAGGCTTTTTCTCATTGGAGCAATGTCTGATTTATCAAATTCATAATCATCTTTTCTTTTTAAATTGTTCTCTGATATAATTATTAATGTCTGTATAACGTAAGAACCATTGGGGAAATTTATAATATTTTTCCAATCCTTACCATTATTAAAACGAATTTTTTTATTATCATATTCATCACTAATATTAGCAAGAGTGGGTCATAGTGTTAATACTATCCAAACCAACAACATAAGTTTATTTTTATCTAAAATTAAAGAACGACTAAATCGTTTGGGAAAATCACTCGGAGTATTTTTGAAATATCTTTAAGTGTTTCAGAATTTAATACTATTTTTGTTCCATTTATAATAAATAAAACTAATTCAAGAAAAAATAATTTGTTTTTAACATTTCATGTTTTTCTGGTAAGAGTGAATTCTTTTTAATAGTCATCAATTATTCTAATACCTTCAATTTTTAGTTTTTCATTATTATTTCCAGCATTATTGAACCACAAATAACCCAAGTCTTTAAACCAATTCTTTTGGATTACACGGACAAACGTCTAACCTTGTCCTCTAATTATTTTTTTAAAAATTTCATAGATTTTTTTATGATGGGTAATCCGACTTTTCTGTTAATTCTTTGAATATTTTTCTTGAATGAATTGAATGGTTTTTTTATTATTGTTATATATTTATTAATCAAATCAATCAAATCATTATCTCTTTGTGCTTATTACTTCTTTCCAGTTATTCTATCTTTAGCAATTAATTTGTTTTGACCAAAAGTTTAAAAGATCAATATTAATTCCATAGGGACCATTTTGGTGAAACTTTAATGGGTATGATATCTTATTCCTTTTCCCACATATTTCCTTGATTAAAATCACGGAGCGTTTTCTATATTTGTTAAATTATCCGACATGACTATAATTACTTCCTTTTGCTTCAGATCAAAATTTTGTTTGTTTTTTCTTCTATTTATTGAAACCAGAATCATTACCCAATTTTTTTATATCCTTGATACTTTTATGATACCCTCTACTTCTTCCCTAGTCATTCTTTATCAGGATCTTTAGATTTGCTGTGAAAAAATTCAAACACTTCTTGTGGTGTGTTATATTTTTTTTTACAAAAGGGCTAAATCAACTTTTTTATTTAATACCGCGGATCAAATGACAATTCTTGTTCTGTTTCTTCTTCTGATTCTTCAGTTGTATCTCAGTTTTTTCATTATTCCCATCTTTTCTCTTCCATAATCTTCTAATTCTTTAATTTATCTCCTGGTATCCATCTAACGGGGTTCATCCCCCCAAATCTACGGGTATTTTCTTGTTGCTTTAGATTTTTCAACTTTTCCGGGAGACCATGAAATTTGGTGGTGGTTCTTGGAATAGCGGTGGTAAACCCTGGTATGCTTGTATGTCTTTATTTCGTCACCTATAACGCTAATTGTTGTTTTTTTCCGGGTTAATGCTTTAACTGACTTGATAATTTTTCTTTTGACTTTCTATCCTTCAGTAATTGGCTTATAAATTTCGGTGTACATATCCCGATTTGTAGCTTTCTTAATTTTTTCTTTCATTATTTCTTCTCTAAGAGCTCTCATCTTTTGCCCGACTAAGTTTTTTCTTAAATCTTATTTCATTAAGTTTGATTGCATTTTTTAAATAATGTAAGATAATGTAAGAAATGTAAAATAATGAAATATAATGTAAGATAATGTATTATTATATAAATGGAAATTCCAAATATGATACAAAAAGTGATAAATCTAATAACTTTAAACAACATTATCCTTATATGCCAGATTCAGTTTAGAATTTTTAATATGGGGATCTTCTGGATCTGAAAAAAACAAAAACATTAATGCATATACTTCGAAAACCTCTTATATATTATGATAAATTATACCTATATGCTAAAAACTTAGAACAATCAAAATACAAGATTTAATTAACCACTTAAGCCAAATTGCAAAAACAATTAAAGAGATCCAAATGAAATACTTGAATATTCGGCTGATTCCAATCAAATTGAACCTGTGAGAATCTTGAATCAGAAAAACAAAAGTAGTAATATTTGATGATTTTGTATGTGATGATAAAAGGTTCAGAATGAAATAACAAAATACTTTATTCAAGGACGTCACAAAAACTGTTGTTTTATTTTATTTAAGTCAGTCTTACTATAAAACACTAAAAGATATCCGTATTAACTGTTCACATTATTTTTATTTGAAAGTCCAGGTAACGAGAAAATGAATGATTTGTACTGAACAAAATATTAACCCTAAATCTTTTGCTAATGCAACAAATCAAAAATATGATTTCTTATATATTGACAAACCAAGGAAGTTTTTTAGAAAAAACTTTACTGGAAAATATAAATGGAGTTTTTAATAATATAAACAAATAAGTGAACCTGACAGTATAATAAGTTAAATTTGATATTGTTTTTAAGTGATTATGCTACTAAAAACAATTCAAAAAACTTAAAAGGATACGGAATCGTAATCTTCACAAAAATAAGGAACTGATAAACACAATGAACAGATCATTAGATAGGGGAGGTAATGAAATAATCAACCTGGGAGATCCAGATAAACCCAACGATGCAGTTTCAAGACGATTTATGTTTAAAAATTCAAAGTGTAATAGATAACTATAATCTTGAAGATATTAAAAGTATAAAACAGACATTAGAAGCACAAGTAAAGAATATTGAAGAATTAACAAAAGATTTTAAAAAGAATTCATTTTTAATAGTTCAATTACAAATAAAATTGGAAAAAGAAATGAAAGCTATGGTTGATTCTATTAAAGATCTTGAAGAGAAATCGGATTTGACAGATGAAAACAAAAAGAAGTATTTCGGGTCAATTTAAACATTTTATTCACTCAAAATACAAGAATTAAAAGATAGTATGATTAAACATGAAGAATTAAGAGACAAGATTATTGAAGCTGAGAAAAAGTTACAAAATATGTATCAGTTTGAAATCAAAACAGAAGTAAATAAATTAAATACTGAAACTGAAAAAAAGAACAAGATTTATTAGATTTATTTCAAATAAACTTGCAGAATAAAAATCTGAACGGGAAAAGGCGCTTCACAAAGAGGTGATGACCATGACACAGCATTAGAAGAAGAGCTTAATTCAAAAAAGATGACTTTAAAAAACAAATTCGAATTTGGATGTACTGTTGACAACCGTCATAATTTAAAGTATCAGATTTAACTAATATTACAAAAATTACAAGAAGATATTAATGAATTTAATCCCTAAAGTTGAAAAACATAAAAATGAACTGGACTTTTGTAGTTGTAAAAATCAGTTAAACAAGGAAATCAATTACTGCTAATGCAAAGCCAATGTAACACAATTAATGATCAGCAGAAAATTTAAAGAAACAACTTCGGAACTTGATTAGTACTGTTGACACACGCCACAATTTAAAAGTACGCGGAATTAAGTACATTTACAGAAATGTTAGAAAAATATATCAGCGAATTTAATAATAAAATTAAAAAAAAAAAATAATGGTCTGGTCCGTTTTGAAATATCAACTAAAAAAGGGAAATCATTACTGCTAATACTCAAGAAATTTCTACTAATACCCAAGAAATTACAAAAGTAAAAAATTTTTTTCTAAAACAAAAAACACAATTAGCTAAAACAAAGAATACTGTGACAATCTAACTGCTTTTGAAGTGCTACAAGAAAACGACTTGATGATTTAGCTGAAATAATTCTTAAACTTAAAAAGAAAGACAAAAAAAATAAAAGAAGAATTTGATAAAGAAATATAAAAAGTAAGACGACGTGAAGTGTTTCTTTTTGAATATAACAGCGGTTATAATGAAGGAGAACCAAAATCCATTACATCATATTCATACATAAAAATGAAAAAGTATTTCGATCGTCACGATGTCTGGATATATTCATTATATGATAATCTAATTAAAAATGGTATGGGCTTGGGCTATTTTAATGCATTTAATTTGGAATCTGGTAATGTCGTAGATTATAGAGATTTTATAAACACAAACCAAGAATATAAACTAGCTGTACCGGATGTACTATTGAAAAATGTGTTTTTAGCCAAAAAAGCTGGAACTTATATAACAGATATCGTGTTTTATTTAACGGTGCCCGGACAGAAGGAAAAATGCCCAATATCACATTTTCTTTTTAGGTGGTGGCAAGATGGTTTTAAAGGTAAATTTCCCGGTGGGAGTGTAAATATAACCCCCATTGTCGGTGAAAGTGGGCCCGTCTCGGCCGGAGTATGTACATATCATAAAAATATTAAAATTCATTTAACAGAAAGGACAATGTTTGACATTCATCCTTATGACGATTCAACATCTACAGAAGTATCATTTATACTTTTAACGGATAGTTATGTCAAATTCTACATATTGGAGGAATATATAAATTATAAAGAAAGCAAACTTTTGGATTAAAAGCTTAATTAAAACTTTATTTAATTACTGGTTTTATTTAACTGGAATAATTATATATGGGAATATTTAATAATATAAATGAAAAAGTAAATAAAATAGAAAAACAATTAATAAGAAAACCTCCATTGTTTCTAACATGTTAACTCAAGATACCGTAGTGGATTATTTCAAGGAAAACTGTAAATGCATCCTGGTTTAGTTCAAAATGGCAATAATGTAAGAATTAATTTTAATTGCATTTTAATTATTCTTGTTGATGCAATTAAATAGATAAAGGAAAGCTAAATTACAACTAAAAAATAAAGAAAATGTAATTCTTTAAAGTTACAATGTAAAAAATAACAGAAAAAATGAATCTATTCTATTAATTATGCTAATAAATTTAAAATAAAAGAGGTTATTTATATTAATTCTTTAACGTTATGAAATATTCAGTTAACAATTTATGGTTCCCATAATTTAAGAGTTAATTTAAGAATGAATTTAAGATTAATTTAAGAATTAATTTAAGAATAAGCTAATGTATCAATACCATTATCAAGAATATATCTTTTATCGCATAACATGATAAAGATTTTTATTTAACATAACTGGAAAGATGGGGTTTATCAGAACGAATAACTTTAAAGGTGTGATTAGTTTGGGTTTTAATTAAACAAAGTATCTTGCAATTTTTATGAACTATTGTTTTCTTAACAACAAGTTTTTTAATTCCTTTACTTTTTTTAACATTACTTTGTTTTCTAATAAATATGAATACATTTACGTCTTAATCCAAAAAATTCAACAATGGGAATGCCGGGAGCTTCATCTTTTAAAATTTTTCCCAAATTTCTTTTTATTATTGTCGAATAAAATTTTGAATTAACTATCATAATCACTATTATCAAATAAATCTTGTCCTTAAAAATCCTCATAGGGATCTTTGGTTTTTAATTTCAAACATAATGAAACAGTGTCATGAAAAAAAGCTTTGCTGAGTTTTCATACTTTTCCTAATGTAATTATAATGAAAAAAACATACATTAAATATTTTGATAAATCTAGAATGCACATTCCAACATAACAAAGGGCTGTTTAATAACAAACTTTTCTTTTATTTCTATGAATACCAAACAAATTCTTGTTAAACATCGTTTAAAATAACAAAAGAAGGTTTTTGGCATATATTTTTAATAAAAGGTTTTCATCAAGAGTTAATTTAATATTAACCCTCTTGCTAAAAATTTCCATCGTCTTACCGAATACAGAGTTGTTCATTAAAATTAAAAAAGTCTTTTTTCAAATGAATTTTTTGCTTTAGATCGTTTCTGGGTATAAAAATCAATATACTTTTTTAAAACCCAAAGGAGATGAATCAAAAGTTAATATTTTGTGTATTTTTGTTACTTTTAACCCTAATTGTGTATATTGTTTAAATTTTATAAGAAAAATACATAATTTTGTTTTTTTCATTAAGGTTGGAACTAATTTTTTTACATTACTTTTTCCTATTTCAAATTCTGTTTTAATATTTTATTATAGTCAGAAAGCCATTGATCTGGTATAATATTTTTTCAGGAGCTAAATGATAATCATTATGTACAGTATGTAATTCTTTGGGGTATTCAAGATCACATTCAACTATAAAGTTAGTTTTAAAACCCTTTGCAATTAAATTTCTTGGGAAATTTGGGTTTTTCGGATATAATTTAAAGTTTCCAGAGGGTAAAAAGGGTTGACACATGGGGCCCAAACCGTAAAGGTTATTAGCGTCGAGGTACATAATGTATTTGCTGTCAAGTTTAGGATCATAACTTTTATATATTTATTGTTTGCTTTACTGTATCTGTTTGAAATATAACTTATTCCTCCTCTCAGTCCCTTTTCCCAAAAAAAATACATATCAATATCAGTTATTTAAAAACTAACTTAATTCCAGTCATTTTTAAAAATTGCATCCCACGCTAAACCAGGACTACTAAAATAATGACAAGGATCTAATTTGGTAGTACTCTAAACATAGTTTTCTAAAATTTTCGAATACATCACTAAAAGTAATACGTCAGTTTTTAAATAAGATCATGATATTCTCCCATTGTTTTAATTTTAAATCTATTCCAAACATTTTTAGCATGTTAATATTCTTATCAGATTGTGGTTTCCCTTTAAAAATTTAATAAAAATCTTCTTTAGAAGGGAATTTTGTTTTTTTTGAATTTTTTAAATGAATCCATGTAATCATATGGATAAACACCTTTTGTTTTTAATAATTCAATGTAATCAAATTCTTGAGATAAATATTTAAATTCTGGAATATTTTTTACTAGGTTATCCAATTATTGAGACATAAATTGGAATGAATCAATAAAGACCAAATCGGAAAAACATAAATGCCATATATCTTTCCATATTGTTAGGAATAACATTAATTTCTTTTTTTAATTTTCCTATTTGCTGCATAATAAATGACCGTCATAACCTCTTAAATTATGAAAAAATAACAGGAATTTTGTGTGTTAGTCTAAAATTAATATATACATTCTGAGTGACACTTCCCTGAATTTTCCTGTTATATGACAGGGGGCACGTACTTTGATTGAATCTTCTATATATTCTTTCACAGATATGACAAAACTTTTGTTTTTAAATTCAATTTCGTCTTTTTAGACATTCTCAATCTTTGTTAAAATGTTCTTTAAATATTTCTTTACAATATTCCTCTTCCTCAAGCATTTTTTTCAATAAACTTATAAACTGCGTTAGGATCTCTGTAAATCTGGGTTGGTTTAGTATATTTATCGTCATAACAACAAACAAATTTATAACCGTAACCACAATCTATAATTTGATATGGTTCAGTAAATGAAGATTCTTTGATGGTAAAGCATTAAAACTTTTTTAGTTATTGATTCAAAATCAGCATAAATTACAAAAGGTACTGCTAAACCTTTATGAAATTTTTAAATTGTACTTTTCTTTTCCCCTTTTGGCATTTTTACACCTTGAGTACCATAATAGCTAAACAATTGGGTATTTGTTCATTTAATATTCTTTCTTGAGTAAAAAGCGCAGGGAGCTTTTACAAAAATGTTTTTTTTTTTACATTTTGTTTTTTTTTAAACATTAATCTATTAAAGTCTTTTATCCAAACAAGATGGACTGGGGTCCTGGTGATTCAGTCGCCATTTATCTTATCTGTTTAATTAGCAACATGTCACAGTGGTTTTTTCGTATTGTATTTGATATGTACAATGGATAAATACCTGCAGGGTTTTTCATAACCCAAAAATATTAAATGATATTTCATTTAAAACTTCTATTTTTGGTATTGGGTTTAATGTAACAGGAAATTTAATTCCAGTATAAACAAGATCGTTTTATTTTTTTTTTATAATTTGAAACTCTTTCAGAATGTTTGTTACAGGAAAAATTTTTAAGCAAAGACACAATCTAAAAAATTCTTATCATCATTCTTTATATTTTTCAATCCTTTCTTTGGATTTTGTAATGGTTTTGGTAATTCTAAATAACTTGAAGCGCCAATGGGTTTTTACTTATATCTATTTATATAATGACATCAACTGACTCTATTCTCCAGCCACTTCCTTCTGAAATCCAGTTGCCAATTCTATTTATTATTTCATCAAAGGGTGGATTTTAAGTGTTTTTTTTTTTCGTTTTTGTTAATAATTTCTAAAGCCTTTGATTGAAAAAAAAGCTAATTTTTATATTTTATCATTTTATCCATTTTTGCAAAATTTATTTTTAAAAACAACGTTTATTTTTATACCTTTTAAAGTTTTAAGTTCAGATTTAAGTATTTTATAAGAGTCGTTATAGTTAAATATAATTGATTCTTTGGATCTCGTCTATATTAATTTTAATTTCAAATTTTTTTATAATATTGTTTTGCAGATCTCTCAATTTCCATCTATAGATTATATTTAGAAAAAAAATCAAATAAGGAAAAAGGATTAAAAAAATAATAAAACAAATAAAGTTTTAAAAAGAACAAAATATTTAAATTATATCTTTTTCCCTGGTTTTTAATATCCACTTTTAACTTGTTTTTCCTTTGCAGCACACTGTTATTAACCCAGAATTATATCGAGGTCTTTGGAGGGGCATAAGTGCATTTATATGTTTTTTCTTCATTAAATATCATAATTGGTTGCAATAACTTTTTTTGGATTGTTTCGAATTTTTATTTGGGCTGGGGACATCACATAATCTTTTAGCATTTTCTTCTTCAGTTAATAGACAAAACCCCAGTCCCATTCAAATAATTATTTTTTAAAGATAAGGATCTATAACATTTTGTAATTTATCAATGGGCATGATTTTTATTCATCGCTACTATTTATTTAACCAATATTAATAACATTTCTTCTTTAAAGAAAATTTTTTATATGAATTTTTTTCTGGATCATTATTTCTCCAAAGTGCTAGATAATTTTGACATAATCATTTTTTCTATCTTCTATTAACCATCTATATATAATAACTTATAGAAAAAATCTTAAAAACGCCCTAAAGAAGTTATATTGATTTGAAAAAATTTGTTTATATTATCTATATCTTTTGAATAAGATTTTAAAGTCATTTTTTTTAAATTGGTTTTCAACTGTTAAAATTGGGAATACCTTCTTGAGACATTCTGTTTAACCCATCTTCGGTAATTTGTGTAGTTTTCTAAATATTTTAAACCCAAATCTATTTTCTTCCGTTCTGTTTCTTTTTTGAAGTCTTTAAGACAATTTCTGGTCGTTTTTTACATAAACAAATCCACATTGGGTTTTTCCGTATGGTTTTATTATGATCAGTAAGAAAAGATTGTATACTGCCCACTCGGGGTCATTTATAACACCGTTGTCGTGATGTTGTTTTGTAAAACGTTACTGTTAGTTAAAATAACAACGTTCAAGGACAGAAACACCATCAAACTGTTTAGCAGAAGATAACATTTTTATTGACTGTTTAAAGGTGCTAGCGGGAAAAAGGGAAAAAAATATTTGGAAGGTTCTTGAGCACAAGTTCAAAAGGTTATATGAATTTCCGCTTGGGTTTATAACATTTTGCCATTCGTGAATTGGTTCGGGGAATTTATTAAATTAGATTATATTCTTTAATAATATCTAAAAAACGTACTTTTTCCCCGATGCAATATTACCTTCAACTGATAAAAATTTTCTCATTTATAAAAATCTTATAGAAAAATCTTTTAATTATCTTTAATAAACTTTAATACAACCTTCTTCTTTTTTACTTTTTTATCCGTTAAGTTTTAAATTTTTCCCTTTATGTGCATTTCAAGAGTGTTGAATAATTTTTTTCTTTTTGCATTTCTAAAAGTAGTAAAAATATCCTGAATAACTTATTTGGATCTTCCTTTTTTACTTTTCCGATCCGTGCTTTTGTTATAAGTTGTTTTATTTTGTGATGATGTGTTTTAAAATAAATTTCTTGTCGTCAAGTTTTAGTCTATTAGTAAATATGAATTATTGTTGGACAGCCGCCAGCGACTGCTACAAATATAGGAATAGCCGGAACAAATGCCCAAGCAGCTGAGCAACCAAAGATACCTGCTGTAATATAAACCCAGTACTTACTCTCCCACAAAATTTATAACTTTTTCTTAGTAGCGCAGCTAGTTTATTAAGTGAATAATTTTAATTGATCTATTGTTTCTATTCCATTATATTAGAAATTAGATTTTTATAACTCATTTATATAATTAATATTTAATATTTTTCAAATTTTAAATTTCTTCCAATCACTAAATGGAACCCAACTATTTAAATTTTTCATTGGTAACCTTTCCATTTTACTAAAGCTTGTTTTTTTCTTTTAGTCCCCGTCTGTAACTTTTTCTATTCTAAAACCTCTTTTGTAGTAGGTAAAAGTTCTTGTTCATAAAATGAACCTTGAATTATTTCATCATTAAATCTTTAATAGTGTATTGTCTGGGATTTGTATTATTAATTCCATAAATTTAAAATTTTCCTCTGTCCAGTTTGGTGTATAATTTCCCTTTTTCAAAATGTCCCTTTTAAGTTTGCTTAAGCGAACTCGATCACCAATTTTAAATTTGCTTTACTCTTTGGTGTCTTTAAATTACCATAAAATTAAAGTAAACAGTACCTTTATTTAAGTTTTTACTAGCTTCGGTTGGTGTCATTTTTATATAGGTGTTTGTTTTGTTATTTTATCAACCATTTCATGTAAATTATCTAAATAAGTATAATATTATTTGCTGTAAAATATTTCCACATTTTTCTTTTTAAACTTCTATTAAATCTTTCAATAACTACAGCCTTTCCTTCATAAATGTAGGTACATGTTAATTTTATTTTATTCAAAAATATTCAAACTTTTATTATAAATTCTTTTCCTTCACTACCCATAAATTTTTTGGAATCCTTGCAGTCTTCGGGACTTCGTCCCGAATTCTATCTTCTGAACTATTTTATTAAATGCTTCAGTAACAGATTCTCGTGTTTTATTCTTTTAATGGAATAACCCAAGCATATTTACTGAGTATATCAATAACGGTTAACAAGTACTTTACTCCTTTATTATATTTGAAAAAGCTTTCATATCAACTAAATCGGCAGACCAAGTATCATCAATATCATTGACAATCACTCGCGTTTTGTAAATTTTCTTTTAATTGGGTTTGTAATTCTTGCTAATCATCCCCTCCAGCGGTAGCTTGGTACAGTTATTTCGGGGATGCTCTACCCCCTTTCCCGTTTTTTTTTTACTTTCGTTTTGTCCAAAACCAAGTTTATATTTCGTTTTAATTATAGGTTTTACAACAAATGTTTTGCAAAACTTTTTCCAAATGTTTTTGATTTAGTGTTATTTAAGTTGAAAGCATTTTTTGTCGCATGTACCCTTATTTACACCCCTGTCATAGCAAAAGTCATGGTCCATACATACGCATCCATTCGTTGACAGGAGGTCCCTATCTAAAGGATTTTCCTGGTCCACAATTAATTATATCCTGGGAGTGTTACACCTTTCTTAGGTAAAATTGCTTTATGAATATATAAATTACCTGCTGTGATAGTACTTTTAACAAACTTTGATTTCATTTTCCACAAGACGAACAGGTAGCCATTATCATTCTTTTCCCGTTTTTTGCTGTAACATAGTGAGGATTTATATTATCAGTAAATTTTCTTTCTTTCAAACAATATATTTTATTCTGTAAACTCATTATATTATATGTGTTTAAAACTTTTTAGTCGGTTTGAAACCTGTGGGTTTTTAATTGTCCATCATTGACCAGTCCTGACCAAGGGTCATAGGTCAAGTGGGGTCAGATTGGCCTAGAAACCTTATTTTATTCACTACTATTATGCAATTCTAAATGTTAGTTTATAATTGGAAAACTAATAATTCGCACATTTAAATATACGCAGCACCGTTAACGCAACAAATCAGTATATTACCACTTCTTTTATTACTGTTTGTAAATGTTTCGTTATTCCAGTGAATGTTGATTCCCACTATAGGCTTTTCGATTTGCCGTCTGCTAAGAAGAGCAGTACGCCCCTTCTAATGTCTGAAGATGTATCTTTTAGCGCTTTGAAAAGATGCATGTTGCATTCTGTGTTGGAATTCAATATGTAAGCAGGTTACAAATGATGCACCCAATGGAAATATTTTAGTCTCATGATCTCAATAAATGGTAGCTTTTATCTGTTGAGGTACGAATGTCACTGAGAACGAATAGCTCATCCGGGCTGTCTGTCAGCATCTGTTGACCAAACTTCTCACATAAGATAAGCGTATTCTCTATCGTGAAAACAAATCGTCGTCCAGTTGGAGTTAACTGAAAAATCTCTTGTGTCAACCTGAAATAAAATTTGCTTGAGCATTAAAGGTTATATAAATGGACTCTTGCAGTTTACAGATATAGATAATTATATCTTTTAACGCTATAAATGATGTGAAAATATGACGAATGAAATGACGTGTAGGCAGGGATGACATCATTTAAGTGTACTCATTTCATCGCGAAAGAAACTAGATATACGGTCAAGTTATTTAAAGTGTTTCATTTGCGTTTAATGGTTATATTACGTTAAATTCTATCCCCAGCATTATATTTTATATAAAATACATGGTGTTTATGTTGCCGACACACGTAACCAGTCCAATCGTTACCTCATTTTGAAGAATTGTCTTCAAACTGACATAAAGTAATGACAAAAGTAGGGAAGATATTTTCAAGAGAAATTTTACCTGCAACAATTGTTTACTTCAAAAGCATATAAAGTGCAGTGATGTGATCTAAATAACACTTTCCCATTTTATTTCTATCAAAATATCAAAAATACATCCACAATTTAAACGAAAGCTAGCTTTAACATAAACATTCGTAGCCATTTATTGAGGAAAAAAATAGAGTCCCATAACTTGTTCGTCCTTATATGCTATATTAGTGTTCTATAACCTATCAGCCATTACACGGTTCCCCGTGGTTAAATGCACAATAATTCTTTTGTACAATTTTTATTAAATATATGAAAGCAACATAATGAGTCGCGTTGCTAGGATTTTTTTTTATATTTTATTTCAAACATTTCTTAAAACTTTGTGACTGAACACATTCTGTACCATATATTTGCCACTAAATGTTATATTTGATGTTAAATGATCTGAAGAGTTTCCAGAATTTCCAGTCTCGCGGTCAGTATAATATTCTCGCTAAGATATATTTTAGACAAGTAAAATATTCACCAAAAACGTCTTATCTCTTCATGTTAAAATGCTTTTAATTCAGCAGTCCTGTATTCAAGTATGCAATAGAAAACAAGTATAATTGTTAGACACATGTATCCAAATCTTATAGATTAACCTATATGAAATATTAAAAGATATCAGGGTATCAATATAATTAACATAATTTCGTATAAGTGTTACCGAATATTCGATACTATCATATCATAAAGGCTGTCTTTCAAATCGAAGTTTGGTCATATTACGAACATCAGAATAGGACTTTTTTGTTTCTTAACTATTTAAAAATACCATAACAAGAAAAATAAAAGATGACAGCTTCAGCAATCGAACGCGAACAGTCGCGGCAATAAAGAATTTTTCCGCTGTCGTTACCAATAACGCTGAGGAGGGTTTGATGTTCAAAGCGCGTTAAATATACAAACGCTTTTCAATTTTCATCATAAAAAGTAGTTAAAACAACTAATTCTCATGTGTTTCTCTGACATATAGTCTGTCAATAATTACGTTTCAAAGCATTCTTAATAAATATAGCATTAATTTCCATTTAAAAAAATATTTTCGAACGATATGGAGGCAAATGCCTGTTTTGGCATTCTTTTAATGTTTCGTTTGAAAATTGCGTAATCTTTTTTTTTTCAATTTAGTCCTAAGATTGCACACAGTTACTTTTAACATAAAATAAGCTAACTATGCCAAACATTTTTAATCGCATCATTGTGTATTACAATATTGCCTAAGGATAAGCAATATCCGGCCAGTGTTGTTTAAGATGGGTCATAAAAATAATGTTAATACATTTAGTGATAGGTATTTTTATGGTTCGTACGTTTTAATTATGTATCGCCTTCTTCTGTCTTTGTATCGTCTTTATTTCTTTTTCTCGGGAATTTAGTTTTTATGATTTTTACACTTATTTCATTAATCTTATGACAGTAGGAAGAATCAGTACAAACTTGACAATTTTTTTATCATTGGGAGAGATAATTTTAACACAACCAGTCCCTGCACATACTTTGTTTGTATGCTAAGCAATGTTTATGTGAAACTACAGTAAGATATAAGTAATAGTAACAAAGATATGACAGAAAAACAAAGGTTGCCGTAAAACTTTAACCAAGAAAGTGACATGCTGGGGCAAGTAGAGTAGCACCCTTATTCCCCCTAATAGTGGAGCTAAAAAGGGGGCATTATTTTAGCAAAACATGTACAATAGCTAGATTTATGTCACCTGTTGATGATGACAAAGACATGTGAGAAGATGGATAACATTTAGCCAAGTAGTTATTAAATGACCTGCTTAATGGCTTTTGTGATGCAGGCCATGACAATAGCTGTAGTATTAAAAAAAGTCTAAAAAAAGCTGAAAAATAAACATTTAAGTTTGCGCGGAAAACTCTGAGATATTTTAGGTATTTTCTGTCACAATCAAATCACAGCATGTGATTAATAGTGTGAAGATTTAGAAATGCTTTTTTGTACATTTTGAACATATATTTACACACATGATGACAATAAAACTCACACATATTACACCAATCTATAAATATACATATGAAGCAAAATATACATTTAAATTATCAACATACAATTATGAAGCAACATATACATTTAAATTATCAACATACAATTGTAACCATAACAAAGAACATTTCATCTAAACATTCCCCAAATATATTTATATTACCATGACAAACTGGTGACTATATACTTTTCCTTCAGGAAGCATAATAATTAAACATTTATATACACATATAACTTCAATTCTAACATGACTCAATTTGATTTCCAGTTAAAAAGAAGGAATTCAAGCTCTGTATATTCTGCGATAAACAACGGTTGACGCGTGGACCGGTAAGAGCATTATGACGTCAATTATGATGTCGGCCCGCCCGCTTAGCTCAGTAGGTAAGAGCGTTGGTCTACGGATCGCGTGGTCGCGAGTTCGATCCTCGGGCGGGGCGTATGTTCTCCGTGACTATTTGATAAACGACATTGTGTCTGAAATCCTTAGTCCTCCACCTCTGATAATTCATGTGGGGAAGTTGGCAGTTACTTGCGGAGAACAGGTTTGTACTGGTACAGAATCCAGGAACACTGGTTAGGTTAACTGCCCGCCGTTACATGACTGAAATACTGTTGAAAAACGGCGTTAAACGCAAAACAAACAAACAAACAATTATGATGTCAAATTGCCGCATCAAATATTGTCAATGAGCATGTCAGAATGAAAACAATCAAGGCCTTCTTGTGATTTAAACAATTGAGCAAGTTCAAAACACTGCGATACTCTGTTTAATACACATAGTGTCTTAAGTGATATTAAATAAAGATTTTTCTTATGTGTTTAAACATTTTTGGATATTAAACAACAACAGTAAGAAATAGCATAATTTTGTTTGCATACGTCAAAAACAGTTTTAATGAACCAGCAGAAAAGAGTCCTGTGCCCTTTGAATTAATGTCAAAAGCAATCATAATTATATGAAGAAACTATCCTTGAGCACTGTACAATTATTGGCAAATAAAATATTCCTTCTCTACTTCTTAACCGTCGACCTTAAATATTTACAAGTTTCCTTCAGTGGTACGTTGAGACATTCTCAAACTGGACTGGTCCAAGGAATATAAAAAATTAGTCAACCGCAGAGACGGTTTCATATAGATACTATTAAAAGTGGTCAACAGATCTATTATTGTTTACATGAATGGGATTCTGTTCCAAAGTAAAGATTTAACATTTAGCCTGCTACATTTCTAAAATGGACTGATCCATCATTCAATTTGGACTGTATCATTTATTTTTCAAAGGGGCTTTAACTAACAGTTTACAGACTGAATAGCGAACAGTGCTGACCATGATCAGCCTGCACAGATTTACAGGCCTGCTTTGATCGCAAAGGCAGAATATATTGCCGCCAGCAGTTTAAAGGTTAAATGAAATTTAGTCATAAAGTATTTTTAATAGCTTCAGTATGTGGTTCTGTAATTTTTCTGAATAGTGTACAATTCAAAATATTATTCTAGCTGTTACAACATCCCTTGATTGACAGACTAGGACACGTATAGGCCTCTGATGTAACATAATGAAAACATGACCCCTGCTGCACTGTGCAATGCCAAGCTTTAAACTTTGCTGGCTAAATAAAAAGAAAAACAAATCAGATGAGGAAATACACTTACAGTATAAAGTGGTAACAACATACACACTGCATGTCCATAAAATTTAATGTAGCATCTATAATATAATCAAATGGGTATGTATTGAGTGTATGTAACTTAATGGAGCAAAGGAATTGCTACAGTGACACGCTCACAGAAATGTTTACTTAATCTGATTGGATGCTGCAACCAACCAGCTCGACGTGTAATCTTTTGAATCTCCACTATCTGGCTGTCATTCTCGAAGTTAACACTCCAAAGTTGTACAGATGAATTCTGGCCAAAGATGTATCTGTTTGGATGATACAATAAAAGTCTACCCGAGCTACCTTAACTTCCCTCTCTACTAATTTTCCATTTTCCTTTATCAAATAAAATACTTGCATAATTTCTCTGACAACACCTGGTTTCATTTCATTGCCATCTATTTGCACGAAAACAACAGAGTTTTTTATAGAAGTATCAGATGTAGTAACATATCGATGATTCAGCATAACAGATTTTGCACAGTGATAATGATGTTTTAGTCGGATTATTGTATTGTCTAAAGTTCTAACAACATTTTCACACTTCATTTTCATCTCTGGTAAGAAGTACTTAACTTTAAGCGGATATGTCAAATAAATTCCATCCGGTTGTGTAGACATGACTGTCTCTCTTGTGCCGACATCATTGGCCGAAAGCACATCTACATTGACCTGATTTTCACATACAGAAACAAGGTTATTTAGTCTGAATGTTTGCAGAAAATGTCTCATTAATGTCAGATTTTTTTATGATTGTTTATGTTGAATTGTCCTAATACACCATTTATTCTCTTAAAAGAGAAACACCAGAAACTATAAACTGAGCCAAAGTCTTCAATACATGTTTTCAAGTGGGTGTGCATGTGTATATTTGGTGTACAGTATTTTGATTTATCATACAGTTTCTCAAAAGAATTCCAAAAAAACATACAATCATTTGAGCATCATTAATTTCCTGTTGAGAAACGAACGTTTACAAAGTAATATGCACACAGATACGAAACAACTCCAACAATTATAATGTTCAACTCCTAGTTTGTCTTTCAAAGCAAATAATGAATAAATACACGTCCGGTGTTTCCATTGGTCTGCAGTAAGAGATGTAAATTTAGTAGCAATCTGGTTTGGTATTCTGCCTATGTCTCGGGGAACCACAATGCCATTGAGAATCTCATTAATTGCCTCAAAGCTTTCATTTGTTTACATATTATTATCTTTCCAAACAGTTACCATATGTTTTGCTGTACCAAGTAACAAATTATGCATTGAATCAATAATGTGGAAACGAACTGGGTCAAAGTACTGCAGTTCATTCAAAACTGAGTACCTAGCGGATAAAATAATTTCTTTCTGCTTCCATGACGAGGGTGTTACTTGTCTTTGAGTCAAATTTGCTCTTTTTTGTGCACCTCTCCATTTCACAAGGGATGTTGTTCATATCCTGAATAGTCCATTTTTTTTCTGTAAAACCACCAGACTTGAATGTTTTAAGGACTTTTGAGCAGCCCTGTTTGGCAGCACAGGACAGAAAACCACACGTCTTTCTAACAGCTGGTAAATCAGCAGCAACACAAAGTAAAGCAGCACGATAATTTTTTCCTGATAAGTTCACTCCCTTTTCAAGCTTCTTAAGCTCATTTACTAGTGGGGTTAAGAAAGTATTTATTTTTCCTGCTGATTCATTGGGACCTGGTATCAATCCAACAACCATAAGGGTTTCTTCCCTAAACCTCTCTTCTCTTGGCAGGTTCATTATTGACAAATATATTACACCAACTGAATGAACTACATGCTCGTAGGGCTGAAACCAATCAACATTTATCATTAGTCCAAATGTCTTTCCATCTTCAAGGAATGGTTTCCCATCTAATGTCTGAAAATCCTTCCAAACCTTACCGTCATATACATCTTCATATTGTCCTTCAACAATCTTCCTTTTTTTCCCACAAATTGCATTTTTCTAAGAAACCTAGATAAGAAATCCTTCAAAGAAGTTATTATACTTGCATATGGATAGCACTTTTTTGGTGAAAGATATTCCCGCTTGTCTTTTGTTTTCACTCTTTTCATTAGAACAGTTCCACATATTCCACGTTTTGTCCTTTGGGGATGCCATGGGTATGGCTTATAGGTATATCTTCGGGACTGAAGCATGATGGGCATACAACAAAAATTTCGACCCAAGCATTTTTTGATCTTATATACACTGAATGAACATTCTCTAAGCAAGTCTGCCAGTTCCTTCACACAGAATGTTTCTGCAATTATATTCAATAGGCCAAACACCAAACTGACAATAAGAGCAAAAACTTTAGAGGAGACATTATAAAGTAGTTGAACATACATCAGTTTAAGACAAACTCTTTAAGAATCTGTTGTCCTGGTTTGGCGTCCATATCTGTACTCTCTGCTACATCAGCATTCTCCCCATCACCTAAAGCACTGCCACTTTCCTCATTTTCTAGCGTTAATTCACTTCTTTCTTGATCTACTTGAATGTTTTTTGCTGGATCAAGGGATTCAGCATCTTCAACGTATTCTTCCACAGATCCAGGATATTCACTATCATTACTACATTCTTGATCCAACAAATCCAGTTCTTTTGATTAGAGTTCTACATCTGCAACTGGAGAGACCTTGGCCTAAATTAAAAGAAAAAGAAAAATAGGACTCGTATAAGCTAAATACCAAATGGCAGCTTGTTGAGCCCACTACTGTATCTGTGAGTTAGTGAGAGAACAGAAAAGAAGTTCGATACCCATGTTACTGTCAAAACAATCTATTATGCCAATATCTGACCTTTGTCCTTGACAATTATGTCGATAATTGGGTCTTGCATGCATCATACTATCTCATCTTTATGAACATTTGTGCTACGCCATTTCAAAACCCACCCACATAAATGTTTGTGTGGTCCAGAACAGCTGTATTTTGCCAATATTTGATCATGACCTTTGACCTCTAAGTGTGACCTTGACCTCTGTGTTAGGGACACGGGTCTGGCGCATGACATGCCATCTCTACATTTGTGCCAATTTATTTCAAACTCCCCTAAAAACCATTGAAATTAAAGTCCAAACAAGCCTTTATTTGACTTTTGACCTCTAAGTGTGACCTTGACCTTTGAGCTAGGGACACAAGTATTGCACATGATATGCACGCCTTCTCAACATGGTGAAAATTTGTGCCAAGTTATTTTAAAATCCACCAATGAACGTTTAAAAGCCCATAATTGACCTTTGACCTCTAAGTCACAAATGTGACCTTGACCTTTGAGCTATGTACTCTCCACGCGGTGAACATGTGTGCTATGTTATTTGAAAATCCTCCAACGGACGATAAAGTTACGGTCCGAACAAGGCCAGGCTAACACTATGCACACACATACACCGAACTGCATTTTAGTGTGCTCAACAAAAAAGGATATTTATTTCAAAATCAAGGAACTCTTTCATATTAACCTTTTTTATCAGTGTGTTATCATTGTTGGATTTACTAGTAGACAGAAATGAAAAACTATAAGTGTTACCATATAGCTGTTAATTCTGCGGGAAGAAAACGCTGTGGTTTTGTCCTAAAATGGGCCTAGTTCATTTCTATGTTATTTATTTCTGCGGCCTTTAAGAAAAGCAGGAAATTATTTTTTGAAGTTTGTATAAACCAGAAGTAAATTCTGCGCACAGCAAATAGCTGCCACATTTAATACTACACCTTAATTATAAAATAAGACTCAAATGCATATTGTTCTTGTCAGTTATATCTTGGTGGAAATATCTATTTATATAACATTTGTCAAACTTTTCATACAAACACCTCTCATGTTCAGTGTTATACACTTGTAAAGATTGCATGCCTGAAATGGTAACCATACATTTGTGGACAATAAATTGATATTGAATAACGAAATAAATCAGCCACAATAGATATGATGTGAATGACTTTATTTCTGCTAATTCTGCGGGTCGAGGATGTCCGCAGAAATAATTTCAACATATTTAATCTATCAGCAGAACTTTTTGATGCAGAAATAAACTTTAATATTTCACTTAAATTAATATATAGTGACCTGTTTTCTTTATCTCATAAGTGTTTTTGTCTGTTGTGAAAACTTTGGGAATTAACCCGCTATATGGTAACTAGTTATTCAGCCATTCTCCCAAAATAGACTCATTTGCAGCATGCGAATATAGTCGAGATTTGAAGTTCATGGTAATGCTATGGTTTACTAGTATATGTTTTTTGTTTTGTTTTCAAAAAAAAACTTTGAACCCTCAGCTGTTTATCGGAAAAGAATTACTCACAAAAAATCTCTTGTCTGCGAGATACGACAATTTAAAAAGTGCCCTATAAATCTACGTTACGGAGCTTAGGTTAGGGTATAGCTTTATTATATTGCGGTTACATGATCTATATCAGCGGTCAACCATGCTTTTGCAGTAAATTTGTTCAATGGAAAAGGAAGAGATGCAGACCACGATGAGATGAAAACATTATACTTCAGAAAGATTATTAATGAGCCGCGCCATGAGAAAACCAACATAGTGGCTTTGCGACCAGCATGGATCCAGACTAGCCTGCGCATCCGCGCAGTCTGGTCAGGATCCATGCTGTTCGCTAACAGTTCTCTAATAGATAGATCCGATTTTTCTGATAAGGAACGTCCCCCTTGGATATTGTTGCTATGTCTCACAAGCTTTCTCCAAAATGGCGGATATACATTATACCACAATGACGGATTCTCTTTAATAAAGTGTCTAAATGTTCTACTCATTACTTTAAAAAGTTCAAAAACCTGTCGGATCACGAGCTAAATGAATCATTTAATAATTATTCTTAAAGTTATATTAACTCCATGAAAAATAATATGGTGAAATGTAGCCGTTAAATGTCGATGCTAATAGGGTCATCATAAATATGAAAGTCGTAGAATTTGATAATTTTGTTTATTTTGGGAACTAACAAAATGTTCACAGACTATTGATATAAAGTATGATACATATATCAAAAAGAATTCACGATACAAGAAATATATCTATAAAAAAAATAAAAATAAATTTGTTGATTTCACTGAATAACACCTGCGCGTTGTAAATTCTATATGTTCGTACATGATTATGTTTGCTTTGACGCAACCGAAATGTTATGATTCAAAATTTCATTCATTTCTATATTTGCGTGTAAGTACCAGTATTATATTTAAATGTAGATTAAAATCATTGCATTTTATTTAATATGATGTATTTTTGTGGAGACTCGACAGATACTGATAACTACAACATCGTTTGGTGTGGAAATTATGTAATATTTATGTATACTTTCTGAAGGAATGCCCCGCGATTTGAAAAATTAAGTTAAACTTTTGCAGTAGGTATCACGGTTATCAGCCTCTGCGAACGACAAAAGGAAACTGATCGATTGTCACATCGGTGTCAATCACACGTAGAGGGTGCCTGTTATAAGTTGTAATTGATAATACATGTTTTTATTGAAAAGAACGAGTAACAAATCTGCTGTTAACAGGTGTTAACGTTTTTCAATATGCCACATATTTGTTCATGTCATTAATTAAATTATCTTATTGTTGGATCAGTCAATGCTACAAATTTACGTGATTCTTACAAGATGTACACAATGCTGTTTATGGACATCTAAGTGGACATACAGAAGCCATACGATCATTAACGCATGTTATTTCTATATTCATGGAGATTTGTATTTTGAAAGCAAGAAAGTTGGAAAAAAGATGCAGAAACACACTCTTCCGAATGTATGCTGATTCCCATGAAAAATACATATTTATATCTATAAAAATAGTTAACTTTTGTATGAAAACCAGAACAGCAACTTATGTTAATTAAGCGTTATTGTTCTATGGCCCCTCTTGTTACTGGCTACATTGTTGTTTTTTGTATTTTTTCTTAGTGTGGTAACGCAACCGACATCATTTTCATAACAATCTTTCTTCGTTTCAGTTACGCACTATCTGCAACATTAAATAAGGCAAGAAACATGGATAACGCTTTTACTTCTGACATCCTTAATGAGAAAAACAAAAAGAAAAATACATTCACGGAATATCTAGCATTTAGATTCTTACACAAAATCTGTTGAGTGTTGCTGAAACTAAAAATGATAATGCATTCGCCATTACTTCTGACATTCTTAAGAGAAAACAAAAGAAAACAGTACAAGAATATTTAGCATCAAACATTTTAATGTGGCTGTAATTTGGAGATCGCCGTTCATATGTATACATATGTTTTTTTTTTTGCCTTAGAGAATTGCGTTTTTCTCGAGTGTAGCATCGAATGAAAATCCCGTGACAACTGTCTGAAAAACAATTAAAAAATAACTGTAATTTCTTCAAATGATACACTTGATAATGAGCATTCTGCTTTGGTTTTTATTACATGTGGTCACTTTCTTTTCTTTTTCCTAGATGTCATCTACATGTTATATGCAAAGCATCTCTTTTTCCACACATGACCGTGAAGAGTACTCTTTTTATTTAGAACTTTACAGTCTGTAGATTCTTAGTTACGGTAAGCTTGTGAGACACAATGGCGCCTTAGCAACAAAGTCTACGGATCGACGGATAACGCCTTATCTTATTGGCCAATATTATTGGTTTGATTGACAGATCGGATCCATCCATTAGGTTTTGAAAGCGAACAGCATGGATCCTGACCAAAGTGCGCAGATGCGCAGGGTTATCTGGATCCATGCTGGTCGCAAACCAACTATGTTGGTTTTGTCATGGCAGGCTCATTTTTCTTGTGACATGCACTACAAAGTAAGCAGCATTTTGGCCAACAGTTTCATACAAGGGAGTGATATATCATTAGTGTTTATGCAATGGCTACACTCACAAGAAAATGAAACATTACTGATTTTAGGACTCATTAAGTTAGTTTTTCTTTTCATCGGTCTAGCAGAAATACAGATACTACGATGCCCTCCAGAAGATGGTGCCTTATTTTGTTACGGAAAATAGGTTCTTTGAGTTGTGTTATATAGAAATGCAAAAATCATTGCTACTTACTTCTCTAAATACAAATAAATATATTAAAGGATAAAAACGGACAGTGAAATTTACACATCTATGTAAACTTTATTTAACTTTTAAGAAATGCAAAAATAATTCTGTCAAAAATACAATTAGAGTACAAACGGCACATGCAGATGATGATTATAAACAAATATTTTTAATTTCAAGTTATTATATTTTAAAGTACCAAAGATATGTCTATAAACGAAGCTTTCAAAAAAAATTAACATGAAAATAATTCCAAGTATAACAACTTTCTGACCTTGACCTTGGGTATAATGAGCCAAGCCCCAATACATACTTTGTTTGTATGCTGGACAATGTTTATGTGAACTTACAATTAGATATAAGCAGTAGTAACAAAGTTATGATAGAAAAACAAAGGTTGCTGAAGAACTTTAACCTTAAAAAATAACAGCTTGGTGACCTTGACCTCTCCAGAACAACAACTTCTACATAACAGTCTCCCTAAGGGTGTTGCTCTACAGAGGTTGCAATGTACATGTTGTTTGATTTCCTCCAATATTGTCACTTACACTTAAATGAAATATTCATGAGTCGCGCCATTAGAAAACCAACAAAGATTTTCGACCAGCATGGATCCAGACCAGACTGCGCGGATAGGATCTATGCTCTTCGCTAACAGTTTCTCTAATTGCAATATGTTTGTTTTGTTTTTTGGGTTTAACTCCGTTTTTCAACAGTATTTCAGTCATGTAACGGCGGGCAGTTAACCTAACCAGTGTTCCTGGATTCTGTACCAGTACAAACCTGTTCTCCGCAAGTAACTGCCAACTTCCCCACATGAATCAGAGGTGGAGGACTAATGATATCAGACACAATGTCGTTTATCAAATAGTCACGGAGAACATACGCCCCGCCCGAGGATCGAACTCGCGACCCCGAGATCCGTAGACCAACGCTCTTACCTATTGAGCTAAGCGGGCGGGCTCTAATTGCAATAGGCTTTGAAAATGAACAGCATGGATCCTGACTAGACTGCGCAGATTCCGAGCAGGGTTCAAATTTAGACAAGCATACAAGCTAAAATTTTATGCTAGTAGAATTTGAGAATAGCTAGTGGACTTGGAATGTACTAGCTAATTTCAGCTAGTCAATAATATATCAAGTAAATGTCTTCAAAGGTTTAATAAAATTTGTTCTGCAGGTATACATTTTTTCTGCATGAAAGGAATGTTATCATTTATGTTTATTAATGATATTTGATTGTTCAACAAAACTCTGATATGCATGATTGCAGCTTGCATTAAGTTAACATGGAAGGCTATAACTTTAGCCAAGTGGATAAAAAATGGTACTGGCTATTTTTTAAGCTTTATAGAATTTTTTGGTGACTGGCTTCTTAGAGAGATTAATCAATAGGTTTTGGACAGTAAAATATTAACAAAGTAATTAAACATTATTGTTTAACATTAGCCAGTATCTTTTCATTTTAGCTAGTGAACAAGAAGGGAACTGGCTACTTTTAGCTAGTAGAAAATGTTGCTAAATTTGACCCCTGATTCGCTGGCTGGTCTGGAATCATGCTAGTTGCAAATGCACCATGCTGGTTTTCTCACGGCGTGGCTCATATATGATCAATGATGCATCAATTGAATAAAGGGATGCATAACTTTAATTGGGAGACAAGGTGCTATGGTATTCTTTCAACCTGCAGAAATTATGCACATATCACCAGATTCATTGATTTGGACGGAAAACATTAGTGAACTTCAAACAGACGGTGACAATATGAAAAACAAATCTATCATCAGCACGAGGACCCTAACAATATTCTGAACATCGAATAATACATGAACCTTAACCTTAGCTAACCTGGTAATTACACCATTGCCAAAATCGAACGGGCCTACGGCCCAGTGTTAGTAAAAGACTTTCGTTAAAATGCTCATACATCTATTTTGTTGGAGCCTGTTCATTTCCAACTATTCTGACGTCACGAGTGCGTTGTTAAAATTCTTTATTGTAAAGATTACTAGCAGACGAGATTAGACGCTTTTTTAATTTTGCTTAAATAAAATGTAAAAGAATCTATTTATTCTTATACAATAAGAACAGTAGAAATTGTGAAAATACTTCTAACTGACTGCACTACTATATTGTGCACGTGGTCACGTGCACCGTTTCATATTCGCGATGTTCCCTCCTTTATTTTACCATTAACTCTCCAGCAATCAATAGGATTTCTGAACTGGTTTCAAATTAATGTAGATCTATGCAAATTTACCACCATTTTTTGAAACCATCATTTATCTGTCTATCTTTTTTTTTTACTGCAGCACTCCTTTCTGCGAGTATTATGTGCAGCTGCGCGCCTGTACAATTTAAAAAACCTTCAATTTAACACGATTCGCACGAACGTGGGTATTTTCAATTCATAAATACATTCTACTCTGTCACGACGTGACAGCACGATCGCGGGTATTTTCAAGTCATGAACACCGAGTTTGTTATTTTTATTCATTTATCTATTAATAAGTTTTTCCTTCCCCCAGTCAAGAAAAAAATGATTGTGTGAATTTCTTTCACATCAGCACGTAAAATGATTTTTATTAAGTTTGTGGAAGTCCTGCTTAATATGCCAATGTAAATACATTTTTTGTTAGCTGATACTCTTTTTTTGTTTGATTTTACAGAAAAACAAACAACGCATCACTTCAGTATTTCACATTCTGGAGTTCACATTCACATTAAATGATTTAACAAATATGTAATCGAAAATCGTACATGCATTGTCCGTTTATTTATCTGTTTTACTGAATAAAAAGTCCGCAGATTTGTTTCAATGTTGTTGCTGTTTGTGACGAGAGCTTTAATAAAGGCTTAAATTTTCAACTCCACACATTGGTAGCGTGTTTCCAAAACATTTTTTCATGATGAACTTAGTTTCGTGCTCTTCATCGTTTCATCATCATCGTCTTCATCATCATCACCACCATGTAACAATTAAGTGATTATATTATTTTTCTACTCACCCTGTCTGATATTATATATGTGTTTACTAACAGCAGAAAAAGTCACAACAAAAAGTATCGAGGTTATTTATTTATTTGCCAAATTGAATTTATTTTGAAAGAATATCTTACTCAACTACCACTAAATACTGGTCATTCACACTTTCAAACAAGAGCACTGTCTTGCGTGTGCAGACTTCTCTGTATAATAGAAATATTATCCTACACATGATTTTTATAAGTCCAAAAGGGGGCCATTATTCTTTCAAAGAACAATGTAGATTAACAGTACTTTTAATAGCAAAACTGCTCCAATTTAAAATAAAAGCTTTGGTCTCGTCTAATTTTTTTCATGTGCTCAGGTATGCTATGATACCTGTGCACATGCGAAGGTATGGTATGTATGCATTCATTATGGTTATTATTCCGCGGAGAACAACAGGACAGATGTGTAATAAGTATTTGTGAACAACTTACCAATTATTCAGTAATACTTTATATTATGTTCATAACTTACAAGCAAACCTTGAGTTCCATGTGCATTTTAACGGATTTGTTATTTTCTGCGCTGTTTTCGTTTGGTATAAAATCAGTACGGGGTGTTACTTAATGTGTGTTCCAAATTTGGTTACATACATTCATTCTAAGGTTAGGTGATAGATTCTATACATTACCTCGGAATCTTTCTGCGAAACTCCTGCGACGAAGTATATATATCTGCGTGTGAAATACGTAGTTTTAGCAACATATCGATCACTGTGCGGATACCAACGTTCAGCATATTTCCTTTTAGTTGTACTTTCAGCCATTACTTTTTTATGAACAGTCAAATGTCATAAATTTCAAAATTCAATGTGTGTTTCAAAATTCAATGTGTGTTTCAAAATTCTCACTATGCAAACAACACAAACGTCAGTGTTCAAAAACAAATTGCACAGAAATATTAAAGAAATAAGAAAGTCACATGGTCAGAGGAAACAGGCATTTTAATAATATATAATAATATATCTATTATATATATATATAAACAATACAGACAATTAATTAAACGAGAGTGACATTAGTGACATTATGATAATTACAGAAAATATCAGTTGTGCGTATATCAAAGTACACAAACAAATATGAAAGCTAAAACTTTAGATAGGTCAAAAGGTAGACTCGCGGTCGTGATTCATACATACAGGAGTCTGAATATATTTTAACCGTAATGGTTATAATTTAAAGAACTTCACAATATGTTACCTCTTATTTTTAAAGCACAATTTATAAAACAAGCTAATTTGTTCAAGGTCTGCACATTCTAATATCTAATAAAAATAAGTATACTTTCGAAAAAAAAGTATAAAAAATGTAAAGCTATCATTGGCGCCAAGTGCAATTACAGCGATTAAAAATTTAAAATTTGGGAAAATGAAAAGGAAAGAAATAATAGTTTTTGTAAAAACATTAATTAATCTACATTATTCCTTAATAACTGAATTTCGGGGTTATGTGGATTCTATTGCTATTTACTATATTTTAAAAAGTAAACTTCTTTGTTCCCACATGCTACATACTCTTTTGTATGGGAAAATACATAAAACATTAGCTGCATTTTCTATGTGTACAAATATATTGACCCCTATCCTTCAACTGCACTGTAAATGCCCCAAAACAAGTTCTTTCGACATCGCTCTCGATGCACCATACCGGAAAAAAATCAGAGAAAAGTAAATTATTTTCAAAACCACCTAAGTGGACTGTTCTTAATTACTATTTCATCAATGACAAAACAAATTTTACCATATACAGCCATAAAGGAAATCAAATCAAAATTTGACAAGACCTTAGAGATATAGCAATATCGGAACAACGATTAGCCTATTAGCCTTAAAACAGCAGTAATACAATTCTGATAAAGCGATCTAACGAAAAAACGATCTAAGAAAGTCGGATTGTTTTGGGTTGCTTTTCTCTTTGAATTATTACAGTGACTGTAATTTCATTGGTAAGGAATTATATATTAAAGTTGGTGAAAAATAAAATAAATTAAGATTTTTTTAACATTTAGGATAAAAATATATTTCTTTCATACACATCATTTCTTTTATTTGTTTCGAATTCTATCATATAAAAGCCAGTTCTTTCTAAAGAAGAGCTTCAAATTAGAAGAACATAACAGAACATATATATTTTATCTATGACTTGTGTGTACATACAATGTCATTAGAAAAAGAAAATATAACACACACATATAGCCACGTATTCCTAATTAACAATAACGATTTTTTTTTAAACAGGTTTATTTGTAAATACAGCTCATTCAGGGATAACTTATCATAGAAACTAAAAACTGAGTAATTCGATATCTGAATATTAAGAAGATAAACTATTACACAATTTTTCTTTTTTAGTGTCAATATATCTGGCTAGTCTAATAAGCATGGTGATATTTTCTGACTTCAGCAATCCTAAATATCTTAACATTGACGGTTTACAAAGTACATTTTGATTGTCGAAATGAAGTGATATTCGCACGAGTTCAAAGGTTTTTCTTTAATATCTTTATTATTACAGGTAAAAGTCACTGTTACAGGTGTACACTGCCAAGGTCAGCAGTATCCCGATTATGTTTGTACAGTACTAGTACAAGTACTGTAAGATAACCTTGATTATCATTAACATTATTGTCTCCGTTTTTTGTTTCATAATCATTAAAATACTGTATTTGCCATAAAATTACTTTTTTTTTATTTTTATAATCTTGATGATACTTGATACAGAACTGGATCTTCCTTTTCTTTCAAAAAGGAAAAAAAATCGTTGTTTAAATACTAGAGACTAGTTTTGAGTTACCCCCGTACAGAGAACTGTATATAGCAAAAATAAGTTATATATGTTAACGTAATTGTTATTTATAATTATGTATAATATTTAATTTTCAAACCACCTACATTTCTAGTTTGTATATATTATATCATGTATTTGTATAACATGTTGTTATACAATGAAATTTTCATGTGTTTAACCTGATAGAAAATAAAAGTATCTGCTGTATGTCTGTCTGTCTGTGTGTGTGTATGTGTGTGTGTCTCTCTCTCTCTCTCTCTCTCTCTCTCTCTCTCTCTCTCTCTCTCTCTCGAAAATATTTCTATCAGAATACCGGGACGAACAACCATACTATTTAAAGTATTATTAAGCTATCATTATGGTTTGAAAAAAAAATGCTTTTGACAGACTTAGTTGAGAAATCTAGCCTGAATTCTGTTCAGTGAAATGTATAAAAGGAAGACTTATTCAGCGTAAATTGGAATTTAGTATTCTTATATCTTGCCAACAACAATTATTTCTTTCATTGCATTTATATTCTTATAGTTTCACTGCGAAAACAGGTAAATATTCGGGAGTATACGGTCCCGTATATTTCGACAATACGGGAGAATACAGGATGTATATTACAAATATACGGACCTAATATACGATCCCGTATTCGGAACATCTAGTATACGGGAAGTCCGTATATTTGTCATGCATATACGGGATCCCGTATATGCCGAATATACATCAATGTATATTTCCCATATATATAAAATATACGAACTTAAAAAAAAATCCATAAAAATGGTGTTTATTCGTGTCCTGTTTTAACATAAGTTTCATTTTTATATATTCGAAGGATCTTGAGACTTTTTCCCCGTACACTTTCCGTATTTTAAGATATACGGAACACGTATACGAGCCTGTATATTCCGGATATACGTAGTACATGTATACGGATCCCGTATTTTTGTTATATACAGAACTGTCATTACATCTAATATACGGGGCATATACGGACCTGTATTTTCTAATATACGGGGCATATAAGGACCTGTATTTTCTGATATACGACTTTCGAATTTTTTCCGTATACGCATGATATACTTAGTAAACGGATCCCGTACTTTTGTCATATACGGGTAATATATGAAACTGTATTTTTTGATATACGGGCTATGGACTAGTCCGTATATGCATGGTATACGCAATATACGGTTCCCGTACGTGTGTCATATACGGAATGTATTTGCATCAGATATACGGGAATATACGGACCTGTAGTTTTTGATATACGGGGCAGGTTTTTTTCCCGTTTATGCAAGATATGCGTAGTATACAGATCCCATATTTGTGTCAAATTCAGACTGAATTTGTTTTTTGTATTCGGGAAATTCACTGACCAGTATTTCTAAAAGATACGTTTACCAGACTTTTCCCGTATATGCACTATGTGTAGTATACGAATCCCGTATTTTTCTTTTATATGAACTGATTTCGTATATGGGCACACACTGGAAGATGACATAAAATGAAGATCAGTCATACCTACAGCAGAATAAGGTATGTTAGAAAAAACGCAAGACAAAGACAAGGTATGAGAAAAAATGTCATATTGTTATTAATTGGAGACATGTCAGATTAAATTAACATTTTATTTAATTTAAATACTTTTAAAACATTTTTTTCAAACGATTATGAATCATTTTCATTTCTTGTCCAAATGAAATAAGCAGAAAATGTGAGTAATGTCTTTTTAAAATATTTTTTTGCAAACGATTATGAATCATTTTCTTTTCTTGTCCAAATGAAATAAGCAGAAAATGTGAGTAATCAATAACATCAAGCATTTCTTATGTTCATTTCTAATTGAAAAACTAGCAATTCGCACATTTAATTCTGCACCGTTGACTCAACAAATCAGTTGAGTATCACTTCTTTTACTACTATCTGTACATGTTTTCGTTATTCCCATGAATATTGATTACCGCTATAGGCTTTTCGATTTGCCGTCTGCTAAGAAGAGCAGTACACCCCTTCTAATGTCCGAAGATGTATTCAAAACGAGCACTTTAAAAAGACGCATGTTGGTTCTGTGCTGGAACTCGATATGTAAGCAGGTTACAAATGATGCACCCCATGGAAATATTCAGTTTCCTGATCTCAATAAGTATAAACTTTTATATGTTGTTACGAATGTCACTGAGAACGAATGGCTCATCCAGGCTGTCTGTCTGCATCTGTTGATCAAACTAGTAGAATCTTCTCACATAAGCATATTTTCTATCGTGAAAATAAATAGTCGTCCCGTTTTCTGGTTCCAGTAAACAACTCTTGTGTCAACCTGGAATAAAAAAATTCACGCATTAAAAGTTATAAAAATGGACTCTTGCAATTCATAAATACTGATAATTTTATCTATTAAATGGTGTGAAAATTACGACGAATAAAATGACATGTGGGCAGGGATACCGACATCATTTAAGTGTCGGAACGCACCATACTCATTTCGTCGCGAAAAGAAATTAGATATCATTAAATGTGCCTGTTGATATTTAATACAAGTTATCTACAGTGTTTTATTTGCATTTTATGGTAATATTACGTTAAAATCTGTCTCCTAAATTATATTTAATATAAAATGCATGGTGTTTATAGAGCCGTCACACGTTGTCCGGCCAATCCCCAACTCATTTTGAAAGATTGTCTTCAAACTGACATACAGTAATGACATACGGGAGAGACTTTTTTCAAAAAGATTTTACCTGTCACAAAACTGCTATTATTATTCTTGGTTGTATTCTTTGCTTCCAAAGGATCTTTTTTCAGATTTTATTACCTATCACAACATCAAGCTTTAAGTGCCGTGTGGCGGCTGTAAAAGGTCTCCCGTACTTGGATTCAGTGTTGTTATATTTTCTGGTCCTTTGGGATCATGGAGTCCATTCAACATATGTGTAATAGAGTTCCGCTTGTGTAATAGAGTTCCGCTTAAGCCGGTGCTAGGGGGCGGGAGAGGTGTTGCACATTTCATTACCTCTCATGAACAGACCCAATCAAACCGAGTTTGCTATTATTTTTTTTTGGTTGTATTCTTTGCTTCCAAAGGATCTTTTTTTTCAGATTTTATTATTCAAAAGCACATAAAGTGCGGTAATGGAATCTAAATAACACTGCCCCATTTTATTCCTACCAAAATGTCAAAACTACATCCACAGTATAATTTGAACCAAAGCTAGCGTTAACGTAAACTATGCTAAATTAGTGTTCTTTAACCTGTCCGCCATTACGCAATCCTCCGTGTTAGAACTTATTTAAAATGCAAAATCATTCTTTTGTACAGTTTTGATAAAATATATGAGAGTGACATAGCAGTCGCGTTGTTAAGCTTTTTTTAAATTTAATTTCAAACATCTCTTTAAACTTTGTGACTGAACAAGTTCTGAACGATATATTTGCCACTAAACGTTTTAATTTTTTGGTTAAACAATCTGAGGAGTTTCCAGAATTTCTAATCTCGCGGTCAGTATAATATTCTTAGACAAGTAAAATACTCATCATAAACGTCTCATCTCTTCATGTTAAAATAAATATAATGCATCTCGGTTTTTAATTCAGTAAAGTATGAAAATAGAAAACTAACTGTAAATCTGAATTTAAAATTATCCAAATCTCATAGATTAACCTAACTGAAATATAATAAATAATATCAGAGTATCAATATAATTTACATTATTTCGTATTAGAGTTGCCAAATATCCGATAATAATGTAACAGTGTATACATGTCTAATCTGTTGTAAAATGAAAGAAATGGTACTAGTTTAATTGAATGTTTGAAGATCGAATTTACAGACATACTCGATTTCATTCCTAACAAATTACCACTTTGTTTTCAGAATGATAGGTTTTGCACGAGCGCATGTCTATTCGTGCACGTGAATAGGCCTGACTAGAGTAACAGAAAAACGGTGAACATGCAAGGATAGACCTTCCCGCAAGATGTTTATTGTTCTCACAGTTTTTTTTTTCGAAATATATAGACCCTAAGCAAACCGGCTTTAATAATCCTTAATTAAAATTCCTTACATGCACATGATATACGTGACGATAACATTCTGGCATTTGTTATTTATAAATACGGAATACAATATTGAAAGGAGGTATCAGTTCATCAAGGATATCTTTCAAGCTGAAGTTGTCAATTATGAAATTTAAAATAGGATTTTTCGTTTCTATAAACTATTTAAAAATGTCATATACAGAAAAAAAGAAGGTCGCGCCTGGAATCGAACACCGACAGCCGCGGCAATAAAGAAGCTTTCCGCTGTCGTTACCAATAACGCTATGGAAGGTTTAGTGTTTAATGCGCGATAAATATACAAATTGCATCGTAAAAATTAGTTAAAACATTTAATTCTCATGTGTTTCCGCAACATTATAGTCTGTCAGTATTCGTAGCATATACACCATTAATTTCCATATATCTAATACATATAATATATATATATATATATATATATATATATATATATATATATATATATATTATTTTATTCTTGTCGGACGATCTGAGGGCCAGAGCATTTTTTAGTTTTCGTTTAAAAATGGCGTTATTTTTTTAAATTTATTTTAGCCCCAAGATTGCATATAAGTAATTTAATTGTGTCAAATGTTTAATCACCCTTTTAATTTCATTGTGTATTACAATATTGCCTGGGGATAAGAAATATCCAGTCAGTGTTGTTTCAAGCTGAGTCATAAAAATATTTTACCCCACTTACTACAAGTGATAGGTACTTTTATGTTTTTTTATGGTTTTTGTGTTGTAATATATACATATCACTTTCCTTCTTCTGTCTTTATATCGTCTTTTTTCTTTCTCTCGGGGATTTAGTTTTTATGATTTTTGCACTCGTGTCATCAATTTTATGACAGACGGAGGAATCAGTACAAACGTTTACCCAGCCTTAGAATTAACAGTAATAAGTTATCGTAATGGACATGTTAATAGAGTTGCGTATACTGAGTGAATATTGAACAGTAAAGATCCTGGCCCATATTTCACAAAAAAACAAAGGTTTAAGGTATCACTATTTTTACTGGGGTAGGGGAAACGCAATGGTAAATAGACCCCCACCCCTCCTATATGCAGGCGTTTTTACGCAAAATTTTGGGTGAAACTCGACGTCAGTTTTACGTGTTTTGCGTTCAAAATCGTTTGCCTCCAATGTGACGTGTAATTAAACTTCACAAAGAATATATCATGAGAGATATCTTTTTAACACAACCAATTTTTGTTGTATATCCTTTCGGCTACCATAGCAGACTAATACGTACCATAAAAACGGGGGTCGCTATTACCGCTATCATACACCGGCTGACTACCGCAGACGCCTAAAACGTACCATCAAAACGAGGGTCCAGATTACTGACATCGTACAGCGTAGGACTACCGGATTTTTTTAATTTTTCTTTTTATCTGGGGGGAATTTGAATGCTTTTAATTTATTGCAGAATTTGATCTGAAGTGTAAACTTTCATTTATGTTATTAACAAAACGGTATAAAATCAGTTAAACTAATAAGTTAAATCATTCATATGACATACTAAATAATATTACGCAACAAATTAAAGGTCTCCATAAAATTTGAAAACAAAACAAAACGTCTCATGCGCAATTATGTTCTAAAATCATTGTTATCGCAATTTGTTGATAAGAAAATCCTTTTCAGACAATTAAGGGATCATTACCCTCCAAAAATACCCATTAGTTTTGATGGTTGCTCGTCGCGGTAATTACCAAACTCAGTTTTTAAAACTTAATTAATTACTCATTTCTACGCTACGGTATTTAAAACAAAGAAAAATATCAAACAGGGAGTGCCACGCACCAAAAGCGCAGCCTCCTCAAAACGAACCCCCCAGCACGCAAACGCGTGCACCACACACTACGTCTGCATTATGCGGCTCCGGCATTCTAGAAGTCTGAAAACCATGGGTCTGCCACTGATGCGTTTTGTAGACTTTTCACCAGTTACTTTCACTGTGGCACTACGGTAGTTCCGAACTTTTTTCCATGAAATACAAAATTTCACTGTGGTAATCAGAAATAATGTACATTTATACACAACGGCAGTAATATTTTAAATTGTTATTGCCCACGGAGAATACATATATACATTGTGGTAATTCTCTACAGAACGCTTCATCGTTTTTACGCCGCAACGGTAATACATAAGCACACATCACTTTTTCCATTTGTGTATTAGACGTATGTTAATTTATACACTATGGAAGTATTGTACTTTTCAAATTTAAATCCCAAACTTTAGGTAAGAATGCATTTAAATTATCCCAAAGTACACAATGGTAATTTTGACTTTGAACTCCATGCATTATGCATTATAATGCATGGATACTCTGGAATGCTTTATAAATGGTACAGTATTCAGTATTTCACATGTGCCTTTGTATACTCATTATATTAATTTATAGTCCGGGTACGTAATATAGGAGAAACATTCGTGCACTTGTAATCTCTGAATCCTCTCACTGACGGAGGGTCGCAGGTTCGAGCTGTGCTACCGGCTAGGATATTTTTTTTGAGAAAGTAGGCAGTTGCTTACAGACTTTGGCGTCTAGTACTGGTCTTTCCCAGGAACGATGGTTAGTTGAACTGGCTGCCTGATATAACTGGAATAATGTTGAAAATGGCCATAAATTCAAACAAAAACAGACTCTAAAATGATCTGTTTCCAAAACCGTACATCAATGTGCTTTCGGTGAAATGAGATTTTATAATTCTTCATTATATGATTAAACAATTGATACCTTAATTGTGACTTTAAAGAAAAGTATCAACGGGATACAGCTTGCAACTGGGGATACGCTCTAATTTAGATATAATGCTATTGATAAATTCAGTTATTTTAAAATCTGTTTGAAAGTCAGTAAGGCATAACAGACTAAGAAAAAGACACTTTTAGCTACTATTATAAGTCTTACCACGAAGTGTTATTCGACATTTTTGGGTTTTGTTTTGGCACTTGCATCGTATACACCACAAAAACAGATTATGAATATGAATAAATTTAAATGAACCTTAATAACGTATAGTTTACGCGTTTACATGGTCCGATCCGCTGACATAACTGGTAGGTGACTAAAAGTAAAATGCAACAAAAACATTTTTAATAACAGAAAATAATAAGACAAAACAATAAAATTATCAACTGAATGAATGTACAGGCAATCTCCTATGAACGGGTATGAGTAAGAAGAATCGTATATCAAATGTTACACATCCTGAACAACGTATTTTGGACTAAATTTCATGATAGACAGTCTACTTATAGTCCGATCAGGAGAAACGGGTAGGAGACTATAAGTAAAACATTAAAAGCAAACAAAAACATTTGACAGAAAATAATAAAAAATATATATATATTTAAACGAAAGCAAGTTGTGAAAGCTATAACAGATGAGGATCATTCATTACTTACAAATCATCGCAAAAGGTAACATAGAGCATATGTAATGTTACACAAAAAGTTCACTAAAAGTCATGAAATAATTTCTGTTTTTTGTTGAATTTGTACTGTAGTCCGTTTAAACTGAGTAAGAATGAAACAATTTTGTCAACAATTTACGACAATAACCGTTAATCTATATATACATGTATTTTTTGAATAGCCGCCTAAAGGCAAGGGGGTGGGGGTAGAGTAATTAGCACTGTTAATGACGCATAGAAAGATAAAATGTCCAAAATTCACTTTGATAAACGTGTCATCGGTAGAACTGTTTAATAAGTTAGTTATGTGTCTATATTTAATATGCCCGGTTGTATGATTATTATTTCTATACCATATTACAATGTATCAAAATTCACAAGAAGCCAAACTTTATGAAACATGTTTTTCTTGAATTTCAAAACTTTAACTTTAAACACCTTTTCCCTTGAGACAGCTCATATTAGAAAAGTATATTGCATGTGAAAATTAATTATCATAAGATGAATCAATCAAACTTTCTCGTTCGTACTAAAAACATAACGTACATATACACACAATACATAGTAAAATGTGTACACCATGTAATGTTGTCACTAATCTTAGACACTGTCTGTTTCTTTCTCCAGTTTGTGCTTAATTTCCGCTAGTCAGACCGTCATTTCTTCTTCGTCGATTTCCAAGATAATTTTGTTGGCATTTTACGTGGTGTTTCTATTTTAATATGTACCTTCCTGGGTGATTTTTTTGCAACCGTTATGAAGCTAAATTGAAGGAGGGGATTTCTTATTAAAATGTAGTAATAATGAGCAATGATAAAACGTATCAAATTATAACATTTAGTGATTTGCAATGGTTATATATCATAAAAGTCAATAAAACAAATAATCCAATTCGTCGATTTCCGTACTAAGTGTTGTTGTTGTAGTAACACGGGGCTGGGGGTGGGGGGGAATCGATAACTATTAGCTTTGGTCATTATATTTTATCTGTTGCATTTACAGGCGGACCGTGGGGACGGTTCACTAAACGATGTACTTGAATGAAGTATAAATTAATATTAAAATGAAATGCGGAACAAGTAGAATATGTATATGATACTTTATTTATTGTCAAATAAATGTAATATTTAGTAATATGAATATGGTATCTAACATATTTAAAAAGCGTTACATATTATACATCTAACACAAACATTTACTTTCAGGACCATACATGTACAAATAATAAGTAATTGCTCAGCTAAGTTAGTCTGTTATTTTAGATAAGCGCCACCGATCGATTTTCAACGGACCATTATGAAATTTTCACAAATTAAAGTTGACGATATTTCCGATTGACTGGTATTTTTTTCAGTTCTCTGCTTTTCTCTATTTTGCAGCTGTAAAACCTTCAAATATGACCACAAACGTCTTTTTTTTTTTCAACATGGCGCAAAATGATGTACTTAACAGATTTTCTAAGTAGTGTTTCTATATACAACAAAAATACGGCAAAAATTGGTTGTGTTAAAATTATCTCTCCAATGATATATAACTTGTTAAGTTTAATTAGACGTCACATTGGAGGCAAACGATTTTGAACGCAAAACACGTAGAACTGACGTCGAGTTTCACCCAAAATTTTGCGTAAAGACGCCTGTATTTAGTTAAACTGCCCGATAGGTTTTGAACAATTTTGAAAAAGCGTACATAATTTCATTCACTATCGATTCCAAAAATAAAAAAGTAGAAAACTGGGGGGTCCACGTTTAAGATTTCGCTCTTTTTACCATTGCGCTTCCTCTACCCCAGTAAAAATAATGATACCTTAAGATTTTTCGTGTATTTTGGGCCAGGATCTTTACTGTTCGCTAATCACTCAGTATATGCAACTCTATTAACATATCTATAACGATAACTTATTACGGTTAATTCTAAAGCTAGTAATGTTTTGTACTGTTTTCCTCCGTCTGTCATAGATTTATGACATGATGTAAAATCATAAAAACAAAATTCCCCGAGAGAAAGAAAAACCCCGATATAAAGACAGAAGAAGGAAAGTATTTGTATATATTACAACGCAAAAACCTTAAAACCATAAAGTACCTATCACTTGTATAAGGGGGTTTACATATTTTTATACCCAGCTTGAAACAACACTGACCGGATATTTCTTATCCCCAGGCAAATTGTAATACACAATGAAATTTAAAAGGGTGATTAAACATTTGACACAAATTATTTTATTTTTAATGTAACTATATGCAATTTTGGGGCTAAAATAAATAAATAAAAGATAACGCAATTGCTCAACGAATACTTAAAAAAGGCACTGGCCTCCAGATCGTCCGACAAGAACAAAATATTTTTTTTTAGATATATGGAAATTAATGGTGTATATGCTACGTATACTGACAGACTATAATGTTGCGGAAACACATAGGAATTAGATGTTTCAACTAATTTTCACGATGAAATTTGTATATTTAACTCGCATTAAACACTAAACCCTCCATTGCGTTATTGGTAACGACAGCGGAAAACTTCTTTATTGCCGCGGCGGTCGTGGTTAGATTCCCGGCGCGACCATCTATTTTTTCTATATATGACATTTTTAAATAGTTTATAGAAACGAAAATTGCTGTTTTAATTTTCATTATGTGACCAAACTTCAGCTTGAAAGATATCCTTGATGAACTGATAATTCTGCTTTTTATTCGAACCTCCTTTCAATTTTTATTCCGTATTCTAAATAACAGCTGCCATTTGTGTTTTTTATAAAGGAAATATCCTGTTGCATTTGGGAATATTAATTAAGGAATTTTAAAGCCGGTTTGGCCTAGGGTCTATATATCCGAAAAAAAAAAACTGTGAAACAATAAACACTCGCGGAAGGTCTATTTTTGCATGTTCCCCGGGTTTAAACTGATACCTAGCCAGGCCTGTTCACGTGCACGAATAGACATCGCTCGTGCAAAACCTATCATTCTAAAAACAAAGTGGCCATTTGTTTGGAATGAAAAGAGTGTGCCTGAAAATTCGATCTTCAAACATTCAATAAAACTAGTACCTTTCTTTATTTTACCACAGATTAGACTTATTATCGAATATTCGGCAACTCTAATACGAAATAATGTAAATTATATTGATACTCTGATATTATTTATTATATTTCAGTTAGGTTAATCTATGAGATTTGGATAATTTTAAATTCAGATTTACAGTTATTTTCTATTTTCATACTTAATACAGGACTGCTGAATTAAAAACCGAGATGCATTATATTTATTTTAACATAGAGAGATGAACGTTTATGATGAATATTTTACTTGTCTACAATAATCTTAGCGAGAATATATACTGACCGCAAATTTTGAAATTCGGAAACTCTTCAGATGTTTTAACCAAAAATAACACGTTTAGTGAAAATATATCGTTCAGAACTGTTCAGTCAAAAAGTTTTAAAAAGATGTTTGAATTAAATTAAAAAAGCTTACAACGCAGCTGTTATGTCACTTTCATATATTTTATCAAAACTGTACAAAAGAATTACTGTCATTTTGAATAAGTTCTAACCGGAGGGTGCATATGGCGGGCTGGTTATGAAACCCAATTTACATAATAAACGGCGGACAGGTTATGGAACACTAGTTTTTTAAAATAAATGGCTAGCTTTGTTTAAATTATACGTGGATGTATTTTTGACACTTTTGGGAAAATAAAATGGGGAAGTGTTATTTTTGATCCCCATTGCCGCACTTTGTGCTTTGAAGTTTTGTTACAGGTAAATCCTCTTTAAAAAGTCTCTTTCCCCTATTATATCATTACTGTATGTCAGTTTGAAGACAATCCTTCAAAAAGAGGGGAGGATAGCCTGACAACGTGTGACGGCACTATGACAACACCAGAATTTTATATTAAATATAATTAGGAGATAGATTTCAACGTAATATAACCATAAAATGCAAATGAAACACTGTAGATAACTTGTATTAAATATCAACAGGCACATTTAATGATATCTAATTTTTTTTTTCCCCGGGCGAATGTGTATGGTGCGTTCTGACACTTAAACGATGTCGTCATCCCTGCCCACATGTCATTTTATTCGCATAATTTTCACATAATTTAATAGATATAAATTTTCAGTACTATGAATTGCAAGAGTACATTTTTACAACTTTTTTAAAGCGTGCATTTTTATTCCAGGTTTACACAAGAGTTGTTTTTATGACACAAGAGTTGTTTTTAGTTAACTCCAACTGGAATCAGAGCACGGGTCGACTATTTATTTTCACGATAAGAATATGCTTATGTGAGAATTTTCTACTATTTGAAACAACAGATGCAGACAGACAACCCGGGTGAGCCATTCGTTCTCAGTGACATTCGTAACAACAGATAAAAGCTTATACTTATTGAGATCAGGAAACTGAATATTTCCATGGGGTGCATCATTTGTAACCTGCTTACATATATCGAGTTCCAACACAGATACAACATGCGTCTTTTCAAAGCGCTCGTTTTGAATACATCTTTGGACATTAGAAGGGGTGTACTGCTCTTCTTAGCAGACGGCAAATCGAAAAGCCTATAGCGGTAATCAACATTCATGGGAATAACGACACGTACAGACAGTAGTAAAAGAAGTGATACTCAGCTGATTTGTTGAGTCAACGGCGCAGAATTAATTGTGCAAATTGCTAGTTTTTCAATTAGAAATAAACAAAAGAAAGGTTTGATGTTATTGATTACTCACATTTTCTGCTTATTTCATTTGGACAAGAAATGCAAATGATTCATAAACGTTTGAAAAACTGTTTTAAAATGTATTTAAGTTGAATAAAATGTTAATTTAATCTGACATGTCTCCAATTAATAACAATATGAAATGTTTTTCTCATACCCTGTCTTTGTCTTGCTTTTTTCTAACATACCGTTTTTCTGCTGTAGGTATTGACCTTCATCTTATGTCATCTTTCAGTGTGTGCCCTTATACGAAATCAGTTCACATAATAGAAAAATAAGGGATTCGTATACTACACATAGTGCATATACGGGAACAGTCTGGTAAACGTATATTTTAGAAATACTGGTCCGTGAATTCCCCGAATACGAAAAACAAATTCAGTTTGAATGTGACACAAATATGGGATCTGTATTTATAGGTTAAAGTCGCGCAATATTTCCGCTGAAGAACAAGTGCATATTTCCCGTTGCAAAGATAATCACATTTTTATTACATACGCATCTACACGTAAATATATAACGAAAATATCATAAATTTGTTCGATAGTCTGAATAGGATCGGCAATACTGAACTCAATAGAAAAAATAGTGCAACAACAAACACTGAATTACGTCACGCACCCGATATGAATTTCAGCGTCAGTGTATGGAAAAATATTGGCGTTTCCGGTACCAGTGTAACTTAACGGGGAATAGAAACTAGTATGTAATAAACTAGGCATATCTTGCATCAACGGGAAAAAACCTGGCCCGTATATCAAAAATTACAGGTCCGTATATCCCCGTATATCAGATGCAAATACATTCCGTATATGACACAAGTACGGGATCCGTATATTGCGTATACCATGCATATACGGGACTAGTCCGTAGCCCATATATCAAAAAATACAGTTTCGTATATTCCCCGTATATGACAAAGTACGGGATCCGTATACCAACTATATCATGCGTATACGGAAAAAATCCGAAGCCGTATATTAGAGAATACAGGTCCGTATATGCCCCGTATATTAGATGCAATCACAGTCCGTATATGACAAAAATACGGGATCCGTATACTACGTATATCCGGAATATACAGGCTCGTATACGTGTTCCGTATATTCTAAAATACGGAAAGTATACGGGAAAAAAGTCTCAAGACCCTTCGAATGCATGAAAATGAAACTTATGTTAAAGCAGGACACGAATAAACACCATTTCTATGGATTTTTTTTAAAGTTTGTATATTTCATATATTCGGGAAATATACATATATGTATATTCGGCATATACGGGATCCCGTATATGCATGACAAATATACGGACTTCCCGTATACTAGATGTTCCGAATAAGGGATCGTATATTAGGTCCATATATTTGTAATATACATCCCGTATACTCCCGTATTTTCGAAATATACGGGACCGTATACTCCCGTATATTGACCCTTTTTTCGCAGTGTATATTATTAGTATACATATCGATGCTAGAAATTTCAGAAATAAAATATTTACTGATCTACTTACTTGTAATCTATGAAAACGGTTATACAAAATAAATATAAAAAATAATAAAATCGTACAGGGAGATGATAATAGGAAAATATTGAGTCAGAATAGAAACGAGAAAGTGCACCTGGTCTTAAAATTGATACATGAATTAATATAATTAAATTGACCCACAATTTATACATTTTAGTTTTAAGAGCGCGTTGAGTTTGCTCCAATGACCACGTGCTAAATAAATATAACTATTTTAAGTAGTTATATAATTAAGGCTATAAGCGTAGTTTGACCTCATTTGACCCTTGCCCTGGTTCTATAAGCGCACTTTGACCCCATTTTGACCTTACCCTGAACTAAAACTGATCACTGCTAACCCTTGGTACTGTGAAAACCTGTGGTTTAACTAAATGAAAACATGTGGTTTAACCAATTAAAAAACCCACCGGTTTCAACAAAGTAAAGAAAACATATATTTTATATAAAATATATTTTATTAAAAAACCCGGAACTCCACACTGAAAAACAATTTACAATAGTTTTGTCCTTATTGATTGATTACGCACGGTGTTTATATATAGCCTTTACTACCTTATCGATAAGCGGATTGCACACTAGTGTAGTATTAAATATTTAAGGAATTTTTTAATACTTTTAAGTAGGTCGCGACTGTTACATGCTACGTTCAGGAAGGCCTAGTATGACGTCTTATCTTTGCCTCTTTAATGGTGGCCTGTTTGATTCAGAAGTCCGGTATGACTCTGTTCCACCCGCTGATGGTAGCAGCTGTGACTATTACAAATTGAAGGTTGCGCGCATAATAGATATCTTCCTATAATTTGTAATAGCCACCCGGTTTGCCTTACCTCGGTCTTGTCTCTGTTTCGAAGGTTTGAGAGGCAACGAACAATGGGGTTAAAAGTGATCCTGCTGTGAGCCAACAGGTGGGACGGCTTAAGAGGGACTAATGCTTCATTTCGGATGAGCCAACAGGTGAGGTGACTTAAGAACGGCTGAATGTTCACCCCGGCATCGGGTGCGCGTTTGATGATATCTGCCCGATGTCGGGGTTAAAAGTAATGTGTAGCAGACGGGGTTTTTGCACTTCTTTAACATTTTCTACTTTAAAAAACATTGATTTTAAAGAATGAAATATATTGTTCGAAAGCGATCCAACGTGTATCATTATCAGTCAGGTACAATTAAAACAAACCAACGTCTTAAATTCTTAATATGTTATAAAAAAGAAGAAGGAAAGAACATGAAAAAAGATATTTACCCGTTCATATACTGACTTTATAACCTATAACACTATTTTATCGTAAACATGTACCCACTATAGACTGTTTAGCAGACGAAATTATAATTATTGGGAAAACAAGGTTATCAATGTAATGGTATACGACATAACAAAGAGTTAGATAAACCGTGTTAAGGTATTAGGCCCATAATAAAGAGTATTCAATTTTTAACATTATCCTGTGTTAATTACAATTTTTAGGGAGGCGTAGGTTCAAGTCCCGCTGGAGCAATTTTTTTGGTAAAAGTGCTCTTTTAATAATTTTAAATACATATAATATAAATGAATCATATATTAATAAATATTAATATCAATAAAAATATATTGCGTAAAAGAAAGGAAATTTACTGACAGTATAAATCCTGAATAGGTTACAAGAAAAAATGGTAGACTTATGTTAAGAGCTCAGTGTGCATCCTGCGGTAATATAAAAACACAGTTTGTTAAACGTTCTGAAGGTGCAGCGTAGCGGCGGCAAGCCACCGGGGATCAAGATTCACTCGTCGGAGGAGCAATTGATATTCACAAAGCAATGTTACCTTTATTACCTAAAAAGGTTTAACTTTACCAGGCTACAAGTATTGCGGGCCAGGAAACCATTTAGATAATGGACCTCGTGTCAATGAACTGGACGCAGTATGCAAGACCCAAGATTTTTGCTACGGCAGTGGTATAAAAAAGGTATATGTGACAAGCAAATGCTTTCCAACTTAAATAACACTAAAAAAATAACATTTGGAGAAAAGATTGTAAAACATTTAGTTTTAAAACCAGCAGTTAATATGAAACATAAACTTGGACTTGGACAAAAACAAAAGTCAAAAAACGGGAAAAGGGGGTAGAGTATTCACTTGGACGTAAGTCCTTGGGAGCTAAAAGCTTACGCAAAAAGACCCCTGAAATAACATTTTTGTGTTTTTTTTTTGTTTTGGGTTAAACGCCGTTTTTCAACAGTATTTCAGTCATGTAACGGCGGGCAGTTAACCTAACCAGTGTTCCTGGATTCTGTACCAGTACAAACCTGTTCTCTGCAAGTAACTGCCAACTTCCCCACATGAATCAGAGGTGGAGGACTAATGATTTCAGACACAATGTCGTTTATCAAATAGTCACGGAGAACATACGCCCCGCCCGAGGATCGAACTCGCGACCCCACGATCCGTAGACCGACGCTCTACCTTCCCGAAATAACATGGAGTGATGAATGAGCAGAAGAATTACATAAACCAATTAAACGAAAATTTATAAAACGAAGAGTGATAGTTAATGATATTGATGATACTTGGTCTGCTGGTTTAGTTGATATGCAAGCTTTTTTAAAATATAATAAAGGTGTAAAGTACCTGCTAACCGTTATTGACGTGTTTAGCAAATATGCTTGGGTTATTCCATTTAAGAATAAAACTGGAGAATCTGTAACTGAAGCATTTGATAAAATAATTTTAAAAGGTAGAACACCTACAAATTTATGGATAGATGAAGGAAAATAATTTTATAATAAAAATTTCGAATCATTTTTGAATAAAAATAAGATTAACATGTATCATACATTTAATGAAGGAAAAGCGGTAGCAATTGAAAGATTTAATAGAACACTTAAACGAATAATGTGGAAATATTTTACAGCAAATAATACTTACACTTATTTAGATAATTTGCATGATATGGATGATAAATATAACAAAACAAAACATTCTAGTATAAAAAATGACACCAAAAAGAAGCCAGTAAAAACTTAAATAAAGGTACTTTAATTTATACGGTAATTTAAAGATACCAAAGAGTAAACCAAAATTTAAAATTGGTGATCGAATTCGCTTAAGCAAACATAAACGACATTTTGAAAAAGGATATACACCAAACTGGAGAGAGGAAATATTTATAATTGATGGAATTAATAATACAAATCCATAAACTATAAAAAATTTAAATAATGACATAATTCGAGGTTCATTTTATGAGCAAGAACTTTTACCTACTAAACAAGAGGTTTTAAAAATAGAAAAAGTTATTAGACGTGACTATAAGAAAAAACAAGCTTTAGTAAAGTGGAAAGGCTATAGTGAAAAATTTAATAGTTGGATTCCGTTAAGTGAATTGAAAGAAATTTAAATTAAAAAAATATATATATATATAAATGAGTAATAAAAAATCTCATTTCTAATAATGGAATAGAAACAATAGATCAATTAATTATTCACTTGACTTAACTTGCTGCTGCTTACAGAAAAAAGTTATAAGTTTTGTGGAAGAGTAAATACAGGATATCAAATTACAGCAGGTATTTTTGGTTGCTCAGCTGCATTAGCACTTGTTCCAGCTATTCCTATATTTATAGCAGCTGCTGGCGCTGTTCCATCAGTAATTACTATATTTATTAATAGACTAAAAGTTGAAGACAAGAAAAATATTTTAAAATTACATCGACACAAAATAAAAACAACTAATAACAAAAACACGAATTGGAAAAGTAAATAAAGAAGAAGAGAAAAAGGTTATTGAAGATATTTTTACAATACTGTTAGAAATGCAGGAAGCAAAAACAAAACTTTTCAATGCCTCTTGAAATGTATATGAAGGAATTTAAACTTAACGGTAATAAAAATAAAAAAGAAGGAGAGTTGTATTAAATTTAGATTGCTGAATTTATTTTTACGTGTGTTTTTAAAGATTTTTTTCTGTAAGTATATTATATAAATGGTAAATAGAAAGGTAGATAGAATGATTATGCCAAAATTATCTAGCACTTTAGGAGAAATAATGAATGAAGATAGAAATTCATATAAAAATGTACTAAAAAGAAGAAACGTTATTAAATCAAAACTTGATCAAATAGTTAGCGATGAACATAAAATATATGTGATTGATAAATTACAAGATGTTATAGATCCTTATCTTTTAGAAAATAATTTATTTGAATGGGATTGTCGTTGTTTAATGTTAGAAGACGAAAATAATGTAAGATTATGTGATTGTCCCAGACCAAATAATCATCGAAACAACCCTAAAAGAGTTATTGCAACCGATTGTGACACTAATGAAGAAAAAAATATATAGAAGTACTTACGCAGCATCTAAAGACCTCGATATTATTTCTGGGTTAAAAAGAATGTGCTGTGAAGGGACAAAACGAGTAAAAAGTGGAAAATCGAAAACTAATGAAAGAAAGTATAAATTTCAATATTTTATTTCTTCTTAAACTTTACTTTTTTTTTTTTTTGCTTAGCGAATGTTTTTTCTAAATATGATATATAGATGGCTTTCAGAGAAATTGAGAGGTCTTTAAATCAATATATTAAGAAATTTGAAATTAAAATTACATATAGACAAGATCCAAAAAATCAAATATATTTAACTATAGAAGACTCATTTGATATTCTTAAATCTGAACTTAAAACTTTAAAAGGTATAAAAATAAATGTTGTTTTAAAAATAAACTTTCGCGAAAATAAGTAAAACAGATACAATATATAATAAATCAGCTTATTTTCAATCAAAGGCTTTAATTATTATTAATACAAACGAAATAAAAAACACTTTACGCCAAGCCTTTGATGAAATAATAAATAGAATTGGTAATTGGATTTCAGAAGGAAGTGTCTGGAGAATAGAGTCAGTTGATGCCCATTATATAAATATATATCAATATAAACCGCTGGCTGCTTCAAGGTATTTAGAATTACCAAAACCATTACAACATCCAAGAAAAGGATTGATAAATATAAAGAATGATGATAATGAATGTTTTAGATGGTGTCATTTGGTTTACAAATTTCCTGTTGAAAAAAAAAGCCCCAAAGAGTTTCAAAATATAAAATAAAAATCATATAGAAGAACTCAATTATAAAGGAATAAAATTTCCTGTTACATTAAATCAAATACCTAAAATAGAAACTCAGAATGATATTTCATTTAATATATTTGGTTATGAAGATAATAATGTTTATCCATTGTACATTTCAAAATATCAATATGAAGAACACTGTGACATGTTGTTAATTAATTATGACAAAATAACACATTATGTTTGGATTAAAGACTTTAATAGATTAATGTTTAAAAAAAAATGTAAAAATAAAAAATATTTTGTTTACAAAATTTTTCTCAAGAGAAAATATTAAATGAACATATTCCAATTTGTAAGCTATTAATGGTGTTCAAGCTGTAAAAATGCCAAAAGAGGGAAGTAAAATACATTTTAAAAATTATCATAAAGGCTTAGCAGTACCTTTTATAATTTATGCTGATTTTGAATCAATAACTAGAAAAATATCTACTGTTTTACCATCACCTGAATTTTCATTTACTGAACCAAATCAAAAACATATAGATTGTGGTTACGGTTATAAAGTTGTTTGTTGTTATGACGATCAATATACTAAACTAACACAAGTTTACAGAGGTCCTAATGCAGTTTATAAGTTTATTGAAAAAATGCTTGAGGAAGAGAAACATTGTAAGGAAATATTTAATGAAAACTTTAACAAAGATTTGAGAATGTCTAAAAAAGATGAAGCTTTATCTAAAAAAAACACCTCCTGTCATATTTGTGGAAAATAATATAGGCAATTGAAACTAGCACTGCGAAAAAAAGAGTTAATATACGGGAGTGTACGGGAAACCGTATATTACCCGTATACGGAAAGAAATACGGGAAAACTAAAATACGGGCGTGTACTGGGCTTGTATATTTAAAAGTCCGTATACTAATAAAATACGGGTTTCCGTATACTATGAAATACTGAATTCTTAGTATACGATACCCCGTATATTATTGAAATACGGGAAATTCTAAAAAGGGTTATTCTGATCGTATACAACACCGTATATTCCCGTATATGTCTGGTGTACGGGAATACATAAATCCGTATATTACGAAAATACGGGACGTATATTTCCCGTATATGTTTCATATACAACCCCATATATTTCCCGTATATTCTGGATATACGGGATATGTATAGTTTGTACATTTCGAAAATACAGGGATTAAATTTCCCGTATATTCTATGTATACAACTCCGTATATTCCCCGTATATGCCGGAAATACGGGATTTAAATAATTTGTATATTTCGAAAATACGGGACGTATATGTCCCGTATATGTTTCATATACAACCCCGTATATTTCCCGTATATTCTGGATATATGGGATATGTATAGTTTGTATATTTCGAAAATACAGCGATTAAATTTCCCGTATATTCTTCGTATACAACTCCGTATATTTCCCGTATATGCCGGAAATACGGGATTTAAATAATTTGTATATTTCGAAAATACGGGACGTATATGTCCCGTATATGCTTGGTGTACAACTCCGTATATTTCCCGTATATGCCAGAAATACGAGATTTAAATTATTTGTATATTTTGAAAATACGGGACTTATATTTCCCGTATATTCTTTGTATACAACTGCGTATATTCTGGATATACGGGGTATGTATAGTTTGTATATTTCGAAAATACGGGACGTATATGTCCGTATATGCTTGGTATATAACTCCGTATATTTCCCGTATATGCCGGAAATACGGGGTTTAAATAATTTATACATTTCAAAAATACGGGATGCAATCAATATGTGTAGTAAAAAATTTATATTCTCCGGCCATTTCAAAGGTCAAACGTTTTGCATGTTTTCGAACTTGTACATGTATGTAGAATGATGCCAATATTGAAAGAAAGAAATTTTTAAATACTAATTGACATGAACTGAAAAAAGCATTCACGGACAAAACAGGTATAAATTTAAAATCAAACATGAATGAATCCATCATTTCATCTAGCGCGTTCCTGATTTATTTTAACATTTAATCTAAATAGCCGATTGAGAAAAGAAAAAGATTAATCAATTCATCCCTATTTATTTGTAGTGATAAATACATTCGTGGATCATCGCCATTGTAAAAATCTAATGCAAGCATAAATTAACTCTTTTCCTGCACATTTCCAACGCTTGTGCATACAATGGAAATATTTATAGAAAAAAAGAGGTACTAATCCATTTATATTTTGTACTGATAAAGTATATAAGACATGTATTGATACTTTACTTATGAAATCAATTCTAATATTTTTACAGACGCAAAATAATCGATATAATGTGTCTGCGTCCAAAGATTCGAACAAACGCCTTTCGTTCGATTTAATACAGTATCGTCTGCTACCGACCGAGTAGATCGTTTTTTTTTTTGTGTGTTTTTGTTGGGATTAACGTTGCACTGACACACTTATAGGTCCTTTAGCGACTTTCCTGTTTTCTTGGTGGAGGAACCCGCATCGGTGATGGGCAACTGGTTTGAAGTCATCGATCTAAACCACTCGACCACGGAGACCCACTCTGGGTAGGTCGAACCTTTAAACCAACATGTAGATAACATAGCATTTTGGTAATAAAGAAAGCACATAATCTACCGAAGTCATTCAGTTTAATATAATTCAAAGAGCTATAAACTATGTATTTTATACCTTTTTGTTCAATGTTCACTTTCAGCTGTTACTTGATTATAAATCATAAAGCGAAAAATATTTTCATACCCGTTGACTTTTGTTTCGAAGACATTCTGCAGATGTTCTTTGCATAGTACGGTGGCATAGCGAGGACATAGGAAATATTTAATTTTTTTCTGTGCGCACGTGTTAGCTACCACGTGCGTATGTGGTAATTCACACGTGCGCGGGTGACAATTATCACGTGCGCAAGTGACAGCACGTTATACTACCATGTGCCCATGTGATAACTAACACGTGCGCACGTGTTAGCTGATCAATGAAAAAGCGTGAAAGATCTGCAATTTTTCTAAATGGATGTCTTTCATAAGGAAGTGTTATTTATAGTTAGCTGTAATTTATGAAGTAAGTGTTTCTTGTTTATGAGAAAAGGCTGATATCTCGATTAGTTTCGTTGGTAATTTTTCACGTTCGCACGTGTCAGCTAACAACTGCGAACGTGATAGCTATCACATGCGAACGTGTTAGCTAAGATAGTTATTACGTGCGCACGTGTTAATCAACACATTCGCACGTGGTATCTAACATGTGCGATTGTGGTGCTAACACGTGTGCACGTGATAAATAAAATGTTTCCTATGTCCCCTCTATTCCACTGTAGTATACACTGTGGCAGACTATTTTATTTCTCGTGAATGTAGAGTCCTTTAGTATTGACCTAGCACATGTGAATATTTCGTATATTTCCGTAAATTCATTTTCAATGTTCAAACATAAATAGCGATACAAATACATGTATTACATATATAATTCTTAGTTGATATTATACTGTCGCATGTGCAGGTAGCTGAGAGGCAAAGCGTTTGGCTGCCAATATCAGGGTAGTGAGTTCGAGTTTTGGCCATACCTGTTCCCCTAAATTTTATTTGCAAACTTTCCACTTATTTGTCAAACGCACCGTGATATTTATGGTCCATTTATTAAAAGTTATCATATTCACCCGTTGTAAAAAAGTCAATTATTTAAAATATTCTAGACAAAAAGACACATTACCTGTCACAAGCGTACTAGAAAATAAATACTTCAAGAGAAAAAAAAAATTATAAAGATAAAACAGGTAGCGATAACATCACATTACTTTACTTTAAAGAAATGATAACCGTGGTAACGTGGATGGCGTGACACTGATTAACTATATAAAATACAAATATTGCTTAAAATTAACGAAAACGCTCGAAAAATATTGGCAAAGATTAATGAGTGCCTTTCATTAAATCAGATGATATAAACATTTACACTGATTACCCATCTCCACGAAAATAAACTGTACATATAATTTCTGTATTTCATGAATTAATTGATAATAATTGTATGCATATTAACTAAATGAGATAGATAACCCATGTACCCTAAGCTTGGTAATCCAGTCTGACAATTTCTAACATTTTTCTACCTGCAAATTGACAATATCAGAAACTCGATAAATGCCAATTAACACAAATTAGCGCAAATTAAGTGGGATCTTTAATGCATAGATATTAGGTATCCAATCAGTGGGGAATACGCTTCGCGCGTTCATATCCCGAAGTGATAACATCTGGCTCAAGTGACCGCACGCGATAATCTGTATATTGCATATTTCAGAGGGAAAGGAAGTCACGAGTAAGTACTTATTTGATTTAATATGTTTTAATTTTTATTAAACTGATTTTTTTTGTGATAAACCAGACCATGAATTATATTTCAATTAATCGGAAACACGGGTTGCTTTTTATTGCTTTAACAAATTCAGAAGCGTCAAAAAGGTCAGTTTAATTTTGTTGTGGTAGCGTAATTTGTTAATTTAACGATGTTGTGCCATCGTTTAGTACATTAATCAAATATCTGCAGAAATGAGATGCCGTTAATCTTAATATAAAAAAAGAAATTCAGAATAGCCGTTAAATAGTTCATTCATTCATTCATTCATTCGATTGATCATTTATTCACAACTCATCATTTAACTATAATTTCATTCATTCTTTCATCCAATAGTCGACAAGGATGTCAGTCACCAAAAGTTGATGTTGCAAGTGTTTGAAATAAAAAAAAAATATCGTGCAAAAATCATTTGATGAATACCATTGGGGTTAAACGAGATTAAAGTTGAAAGGACAAAAACAACTCCTGATAGAAGTTTTATTTCGTAGAAGCTAGGTAGCCGAGGCTAGCTTTAAGAATGAATAAGGCGGCAAACTGCCCGATTGTTTTTTTAACAATTTTGAAAAAGCGTACATGATTTCATTCACTATCGATTCCAAAATTTAAAAAAAGGAGAAAAATGATGGGGGTGGTCACCATTTAAGAATTCGATCTATTTACCATTGCGCTTCCCCTACCCCAGTAAAAATAATGATACCTTAAGTGTTTTCGTGAAATTTGGGCCAGGATCTTTACTGTTCAATATTCACTCAGTATATGCAACTCTATTAACATGTCCATTACGACAAAAATTATTACTGTTAATTCTAAGGCTGGGTAATAGTTTGAACTGATTCCTCCGTCTGTCATAAGATTTATGACATGAGTGCAAAAATCATGAAAGCTAATTCCCCGAGAGAAAGAAAAAAGACGATATAAAGACTGAAGAAGGAAAGTGATATGTATATTACAATGCAAAAAGCATAAAACCATAAAAAGAACCTATCACTTGTAGTAAGTGGGTTAACATATTTTTATGACCCAGCTTGAAACAACACTGACCGGATATTTCATATCCCCAGGCAATATTGTAACACACAATGAAATTTAAAGGGTGATTAAACATTTGACACAATTAAATTATTTTGTTTTTAATTTAACTGTATGCAATCTTGGGGTTAAAATAAATTACAGAATAAGGCATTTTTAAACGAGTACTAAAAAAAGGCACTGGCCTCTAGATCGTCCGACAAGAACAGAAAAAAATATATAATTGAGCCGTGCCATGAGAAAACCAACATAGTGTGGGTTTTCGACCAGCATGGATCGAGACCAACCTGCGCGTCCGCGCAGTCTGCTCAGGATCCATGCTGTTCGCTAACAGTTTTTCTAATTCCAATAGGCTTTGAAAGCGAACAGCATGGATCCTGACCAGACTGCACGGATGCGCAGGCTGGTCTCGATCCATGCTGGTCGCAAACCCACTATGTTGGTTTTCTCATGGCACGGCATTATATTTTTTTAGATATATGGAAATTAATGGTGTATAATTATGCTACGTATACTGACAGACTATAATGTTGCGGAAACACATGAGAATTAGATGTTTTAACTAATTTTTACGATAAAAATTGTATATTTAACGCGCATTAAACACTAAACCCTCCCTTGCGTTATTGGTAACGACAGTGGAAAACTTCTTTATTGCCGCTGCGGTCAGGGTTCGTTTCCCGGCGCGACCATCTTTTTTTCTATATACGACATTTTTTAATAGTTTATAGAAACGAAAATTCCTATTTTAAGTTTCATAATGTGACAACTTCAGCTTAAAAGGTATCCTTGATGAACTGATAATTCTGCTTTTTAATCGAACCTCCTTTCAATATTTTACTCCGTAGATGTCATTTGTAGAATTTTATCGTCAAGCATATCCTGTGCATTTAAGGAATATTGATTAAGGAATATTAAAGCCTGTTTGCCTAGGGTCTATATATTTCGAAAAAAAACAACAACAACAAAAATAAAACTGTGAGAACAATAAACATCTCGCGGGAAGGTCTATCTTTCCATGTCTACCGTTTTTCTGTTACTCTAGCCAGGCCTGTTCACGTGCACGAATAGACATGCGCTCGTGCAAAACCAGTCATTCTGAAAACAAAGTGGTCATTTGTTAGGAATGAAATCGAGTATGCCTGTAAATTCGATCTTCAAACATTCAATCAAACTAGTACCATTTCTTTCATTTTACGACAGATTAGACATGTATACACTGTTACATAATTATTATCGAATATTCGGCAACTCTAATATGAAATAATGTAAATTATATTGATACCCTGATATTATTTAATATATTTTAGTTAGGTTAATCTATGAGATTTGGATAATTTTAAATCCAGATTTACAGATGCATTATATTTATTTGAACATAGAGATGAGACGTTTATGTTGAATATTTTACTTGTCTAAGAATATTATACTGACCGCGAGATTGGAAATTCTGGAAACTCTTCAGATTGTTTAACCAAATATTAAAACGTTTAGAGGCAAAAAATTATATCGTTCAGAACTTGTTCAGTCACAAAGTTTAAAGAGATGTTTGAAACATTAAATTAAAAAAAAAGCTTAACAACGCGACTGTTATGCATTCTCATCCATCAGATGTTCGTCAAAATCCCGGGGAACAACGGTAGACCTCTGGTATGCGAGAATGCTGTTATGTCACTCTGACATATTTTAAACCAAACTTACAAAGATTTATTGTGCATTTTGAATAATTTTTAAACACGGAGGATTGCGTAATGGCGGACAGGTTAAGGAACACTAATTTAGCATAGTTTACGTTAACGCTAGCGTTGGTTTAAATTATACCGTGGCTGTAGTTTTGATATTTTGGTAGGAATAAAATGGGGAAGTGTTATTTAGATCCCATTACCGCACTTTATGTGCTTTTGAAGTTTTGTGACAGGTAAAATCTCTCTTGAAAAAAGTCTCTCCCGTACTTATGTTATTACTGTATGTCAGTTTGAAGACAATCCATCAAAATGAGGTGAGGATTGACCGGACAACGTGTGACGGCACTATGAACACCATGCATTTTATATTAAATATAATTTGGGAGATAGATTTTAACGTAATATAACCACAAAATGCAAATAAATCTCTGTTAGATAACTTGTATTAAATATCCACAGGCTCATTTAATGATATCTAATTTCTTTTCGCGACGAAATGAGTATGGTGCGTTCTGACACTTTATGATGTCGTCATCCCTGCCTACATGTCATTTTATTCGTCATAATTTTCACATCATTTAATAAATATAATTATCGGTATCTATGAATTGCAACAGTCCATTTTTTATAACTTTTAATGCATGCATTTTTTTATTCCAGATTGACACAAGAGTTATTTACTGGAATCAGAAAACGGGACGACTATTTATTTTCACGATAGAGAATATGCTTATGTGTGAAGTTTCTACTAGTTTGATCAACAGATGCAGACAGACAGCCCGGATGAGCCATTCGTTCTCAGTGACATTCGTAACAACAGATAAAAGCTTATACTTATTGAGATCAGGAAACTGAATATTTCCATGTGATTCATCATTTGTAACCTGCTTATATATCGTGTTCCAGCACAGAACCAACATGCGTCTTTTTAAAGCGCTCGTTTTGAATACATCTTCGGACATTAGGAGGAGTGTACTGCTCTTCTTAGAAGACGGCAAATCGAAAAGCCTATAGCGGTAATCAACATTCATGGGAATAACGAAAACATGTACAGACAATAGTAAAAGAAGTGATACTCAACTGATTTGTTAAGTCAACCGCGCAGAATTAAATGTGCGAATTGCTAGTTTTTCAATTAGAAATGAACATAATAATATTAAGAAGTGCTTGATGTTATTGATTACTCACATTTTAATTCTGCTTATTTCATTTGGACAAGAAATGAAAATGATTCATAATCGTTTGAGAAACTGATTTAAAAAAAATATAACTTGAATAAAATGTTAGTTTAATCTGACATGTCTCCAGTTAATAACAATATGAATTTTTTCTCATACCCTGTCTTTGTCTTGCTTTTTTCTAACATACCGTATTCTGCCACTGCGGAAAAAGAGTTAATATACGGGAGTGTACGGGATCCCGTATATTACCCGTATACGGGAAGAAATACGGGAAAACTAAAATACGGGCGTGTACGGGGCTTGTATATTTAAAAGTCCGTATACTAATAAAATACGGATTTCCGTATACTATGAAATACGGAATTCTTAGTATACTATACCCCGTATATTATTGAAATACGGGAAATTCTAAAAAGGGTTATTCTGAACGTATGCAACACCGTATATTCCCGTATATGTCTGGTGTACGGGAATACATAAATCCGTATATTACGAAAATACGGGACGTATATTTCCCGTATATGTTTCATATACAACCCCGTATATTTCCCGTATAATTCTGGATATACGGGATATGTATAGTTTGTATATTTCGAAAATACAGGGATTAAATTTTCCCCGATATCTTTGATCAACCCGTATATTTCCCGAATACCAATTAGGGGTTTTAAATAATTTGTTTTTTTTTCCGAAATAGGGACGTAATTCCCGTATATGTTTCAATAAAACCCCCGTAATTTCCCTATATTCGGATATAGGGATTGTTGCTGTTTTTCGAAAAACAGGATTAAATTTCCCGTATTTCTTCGTATAGAACCCCGTAATTTCCCTATATGCCGAAACACGGGGATTTAAAAAATTTTTGTATATTTCGAAAATACGGACTAATGTCCGAATGCGGTATACAACTCCTAATTTCCCGAAAAATGCCGGAAATACGGGTTTAAATAATTTTATATTTTTTCAAAAATACGGGAGCATAAATAGGTAGTAAAATTATATTCTCCGGCCATTTTCAAAGGGTCAAACGTTTGCATGTTTTCGAACTTGAGGGTTATGTAGAATAAATCCAATATTAAAAAAGAAAGAAATTTTAATACTAAAATACATAAACTAAAAAAAGCATTCCGGCCCAAAAACGGGTAAAAATTTTAAAATCAAACATGAATGAATCCATCATTTCATCTGCGCTTTCCCCATTTATTTTAACTTTTTAATTTTAAAATAGCCGATTGAAAAAGAAAAAGGGATTAAATTAAAATTTCATCCCAATTAAATTGTAGTGATAAAAACACCCGGGGGTCACGCCATTGTAAAAATCAATGAAAGCATAATTAACTCTTTTTCTGCACATTTCCAACGCTTTGCAACAATGGAAATATTTATAAAAAAAAAAGGGGAAAAAACCCATTTAATTTTGTGCTGAAAAGTATAAAACATGTTTTGATATTTTACTTATAAAAATCAATTCTAAATTTTTATCGAAAAAAATGTTCTGCGTCCAAAAAGATTCGAACAAACGCCTTTCGTTCGATTAAACAGTACGTCTGCCCCGACCGAGAGGTTTTTTTTTTGTTTTTTTTTTGGAAAAACGTTGCGCTGACCCCCCTTTTGGGCCTTTAGCGACTTTTCTTTTTTCCCCTTTGGGAGGAATACCCCGGTGCCCAACTGCTTTTTCATCGGACGAGCGACACCTGCTTAATGTTTTCCCTCACATGGAAAATTTTAACACACTGGTGGGCTTGAACCCGCATGGTGAGGGGCAACTGGTTTGAACCCCATCGATCAAAAACCCTCGACCACAAAAAACCCCTCCCCCCCAGGGGGTAATCTTTAAACCAACGTAATAACACATTTTGGTAAAAAGAAAGCACATAAAAACCCAAAGTCATTATTTAATAAATTCAAAGAGCAAAAATAGTATTTATCCCTTTTTTGTTAATTTTCATTTTCAACTGTTACTTAATTAAAAATATTAAGCGAAAAATTTTTTCATATCCGTTGACTTTTTTTTTTCTGCAGATGTTCTATGTATAGTACGGTGGCATAGCGAGGGGGACATAGGAAATATTTTTTTTTTTTTCTGTGCGCACGTTTTTAGCTCCCACGTGCGATGGGGTAATTCACACGGCCGGGTGAAACTATCACGGCGAAAGTGACAGCACTTTAAACCCCTGTGCCCAGTAAATAACACGTGCGCACGTGTAGCTGAAATGAAAAGCGTAAAAGATCTGAAATTTTTTCTAATGGATTTTTCATAAGGAAGTGTTTATTTACAAGTAAGTTTTTTCTTTTTTTTTAAAAGGGGGCTGATACTCATTATTTCGTTGGTAATTTTCACGTTGCCTTCAGCAAACCAATGCAACTGATACTTCATTGCGAACGTGTTAGCAAGATAGTTTTACTGCGCACGTGTTAATCAACACATTCGCACGTGGATTAACATGTGCAATGTGGGGCAACAGTGGCACTGAAAAAAAAATGTTTTCCCATTCCCCCTATTCCACGTATAAACACTGTGGCAGACTATTTTATTTCCGTGGATGTAGGGGCCTTTATATTGACCTAGCACAGGGTATTTCGTATATTTCCTAAATTCTTTTTTAGTGTCCAAACAAAATAGCGATACAAATATTAAATAATAATTCTTATTTATATTATACACGCATGTTTGTAGGTACTGGGGGCAAAGCTTTTTGCTCCAATATAGGGTATGGTTGATTTTGGCCCTACCTTTTCCCCTAAATTTATTTGCAGACTTTTTCCCCTTATTTTCAAACGCACCGGAATTTTTTTGGTCCATTTATTAAAAAGTTACATATTCACCCGTTGTAAAAAAATCAAAAATTTTAAAAAATTTTAGACAAAAAGAAAACACATTACCATCACAACGACTAAAAAAAATACTTTAAAGAAAAAATAAAATTTTTTTAAAGATAAAACAGTAGCGATAACATCACATTACTTACTTTAAAGCAATGATAACCCCTGGTAACGTGGATGGCTGACACTGATTGACGTATAAAATCAAATATTGCTTAAAATTAACGAAAAACCCCGAAAAATATCAAAGATTAACGAGTGTCTTTCATTAAATCAAATGTAAAGCATTTAACTGATTACCCATCTCCACGAAAATAAAATTTCATATAGTTTCGCCCAACAGTTTACGCAACATTAAAATTTATAATCATTGTTGCAAATTTAATAAATCAGATAGGCCCAGTACCCAACCTGGTAAACCATCTGACTATTTTTAAAAATTTTTCTACCTCAAATTGCAATACATAACCGATGAATCCCAATTAACACAAAACGCAAATTAATTGGGACTTTAATCAAGATAAGTTATCCAATCAGTTGGAACACCTTCGCATAGACGTACCGTTTGGTCCCAAAAATCAAAAACGTCGAGCGATACCAAATACACGTTAGCGTGAAATTTTACACGCTTACCGGTAAATTTTTTCACGCTTACCGTGTATTTTCAATCGGGGAAAACTATAAAAGACAAACCCCCGCCTGTTTTTTTTTAAAGCGTTTCCGGGGAAAATATACCTTTTGCGTACAAATTATACGCTTAGCGCTATCGCTTGCTTGAGTTTCACTTTTAAATAAATTACCCAAACAAAATACATGTTTCAAAGGAAGATATTTTTAAAGTTTATGATTAAAATTATTACTTTTAAGGAAACATACATAATATTTTCATTAATAATTACGAAATGTTTTCCCACTGTAAAGATGATTTCAGTCAAGTAATTATTCTACTGTATATATGTTTTGATTAAAGACATGTATATTTTTTTTTAAATATCCTACCTGAAAAGCCTGCTTTATTCTTATTTTCGTCAGAAAAGAACAAGCATTTCAAGTCTAATACCACACATCATACACATATAAAACTTGTACTTTACTTTTTAAAATGTCATTTGTTATCATATATCTATTTTTCTAAAAAACTTCAAATAATATATATATAAATAATAATAGTATTTATTTTTCTCCAACTTTAATGACATGTACATAATTGGGGAGGGTGGGGAATCGAGCGGCTCCATGCCACAGAAGTTGCTGTTTTAAGTGATCTACCGGAAATCATTACGTAACTTTTATGCAAAATGACATGATAAAACATATGTCACCTAGGTTATCAGAACAGGAAATCCTTTCGAGGTTCACTAATTAGAGCGGATCATAAAATTTACTGAAGCATATAAGATGGCTTTGATATGATATAATTTAATGCCTTCGGTCATCAATGCCACTATATATGAACGAACACGGATTAATATATCACGTGGCGGAGCTGTCTTGTGAAACGAAAATAAAAATTTCACAGGATATCTAGTATTCTAAAATCTGTAAGAATATATTTTGAAATTTAATGGACATTTATTTTTAAAACGATGAACGTGTAGTAACAAAAAATGTAAATTCGTTAGATATGAATCAAGGACTTAAACTACTACTGATGGGAAATACCTAATATCTGGAACAACTGATACGTATTAGACCTTCCTGCTAATATAAATCTATAATTTTCTATTTTTTCATTTACATGCTGGATCATTTTATTGAAACTGTATCGTGCGCAAAATCATTATCCGTAATCATCAAGTTAATAGAATAATTATGATAAAGCTGTTGCAAGTGTTTGAAATAAAAAAAAAATATCGTGCAAAAATCATTTGATGAATACCATTGGGATTAAACGAGATTAAAGTTGAAAGGACAAAAACAACTCCAGATAGAAGTTTTATTTCGTAGAAGCTAGGTAGCCGAGGCTAGCTTTAAGAATGAATAAGGCGTGCACGTTCATTCATTCGATTAAAACTGGAATCTCGGAAAAGCATTAATAAAGTTAATAATTACAATCTTTTATTTTTAGATAATGGGTACCGGTAATCTGACAAAATAACGCTTTTTTCTAGATGGCACTTTTGCAAAAAATTACAACATCTCTTGCCTCTGTCTAGAGAGAAAATGTTTTTCTCTGCGAAAATATCAGTGTCAGTATGAAGAAATTAATACTATTACAGATTATTTTATCTCTACAAACTTTGTAAGTATATGTAAGCGGTTGTCATGCGTATTTTTTTTTTCAAAGTATTATATAAAAAAAGGTTGGTAATAATAAAAATTTATATTATGTAGAATTTGATTATTAATCTGAAAGTTATAAGCATTTTATAGTGACCTAAAATACGTACATACTATAGATCTTTTGCATTACCAATTTTAGTAACATCATTAAAACCGATAAAGCGGGAGAACAAATAATCCAATTTGTCGATTTCCGTACAAAGTATTGTTGTTGTAACACGGGGGTGGGGTAGGGTGAATCGATAACTAATAGCTTTGGTCATTATAATTTTTTATCTGATGCATTTACAGGCAAACGGTTTACTAACGATGTACTTGAATGAAGTTTAAATTAATATTAAAGTGAAATGCGGAACAAGTCGAATATGTATATAATACTTTATTTATTGTCAAATAAAAGTAATATTTAGTAATATGAATATGGTATCTAACATATTTAAAATCGTTACATATTATACATCTAAAACAAACATTTACTTTCAGGACCATACATGTACAAACAATAAGTAATTGCTCAGCTTAGTCTGTTATCTTAAATCGATTTTCAACGGACCATTTTGACATTTTAACAAATTTAAGTTGACGATATTTCCGATTGACTGGTATTTTTTCAGTTCTTTGTTTTACTCCATTTTACAGCTGTAAATCTTCAAATATGACCACAAACGTCTTTTTTTTTCAGCAGGGCGCAAAATGATGTACTTAACAGGTTAACCATAAAACCATAAAATTTAAAGTACCTATCACTTGTAGTAAGTGGGTTAAAGGCCTAGATTTTGGCAGTGGGCCAAGGGATTTTTGTCTTCACCAGCACAGTTGGGGGCTAATGACCATCACAGTATGACTCCAATAAACACGGGTCATTGTTTATTGGAGAGTCAGTCTACCTTACAAGTGTATCTATTAGTGAAAAGGGGAAAGATGTAATTTATTGTAAATTAATGAATAATTGATAACTTTTAAAGTTATACTAGTCTTTTTGGCATTTCTATGTAAAGAAAAATATTTGTTGATCATACACAATAATAAAATAATCGAAACTTATTTTCACAATAAGAAAAAAAATGAAAACTTTTTTAAAGAAACATCAAGTTTTTTTTTCAAATTCTGTCTGAGAATTGTAAATTTTTTCGAAAATGTGACTTTCCTACTAAAAGCTTGCAGAATACTGTAAATAACATTTTTTAAATTTGAAAACAGAAGTGAATTTCAAAGTTACAAAGAAAGCATGATAAAAGTCCCTTTGGGCAACAAACAAAAAGAAAATCGAGATAGAAAAAAACAAAAATTTTTTATTCAAAATGTTGATTACATGAATACATGAAATCAATTTCCCAAAGAAAATTTTTGTTTATCAGCACAAAAACTCAAAGTTTTCACTGTACTTGTTTTTTTTATCATTATTTTTCAATATTATTACTGTATTTTTTATCATCCATATGTAATTAAAATAATAAAAATAATAAAAATATACTAAGAAAATATAATAATAAAAAAAATTATTAGTTTATTTCTATTTTTTATTTTCATTTTTAAAACATTAAATGATAGTTATTTCATCTACAAAATATCAAAAAAAAAATTATTATAATTATTATAAAAAAATTAACATCTTTCAACCACGCACACATCTCATGGTCATTAGGGCCCCCTCGGCTAATTGCCCTTAATCAGTTGTTTTACAAAATTTGCTGATAAGCAGAATAAGATGGGAGTTGATTTTGGATTTGGGGGTGGGGGGACACTTATATAGTATGAATTAGGCCCTTTAACTTTTTTTTTATGACCTAGAGTATTTTATTTTTACGTAAAATCTTTAAATTTATGGGGAAAAAAAAAAATTTTCTTTTTCAAAATCAAGTATTCTTATTGTTGGAAATTTATTTGGTTGGTCAACGGATTATTTAAATTTTAAATTGATTGGTTTTTTGGATTTTGAAACCCCTTTTTGATGGGTTGTTCCAGGTAAATATAAGATTTCTCGGATTTGGCCTTCATCTTTTTTTTTTTTTTTTAGTTTGATCACGTCAAAATTTCTTTTTAGTTTGAAAAAAAACACTGCCGGATATTTTTTATCCCCAGGCAATATTGAATCCCAAAATAAAATTTTTAAAGGGATTAAACATTTGACAAAATTTTAAATTTATCTTTTTTTTAGTGAAACTTGCAATTTGGGGTTAAAATAATTTAAGAAATAACGAAAATTTTTTAAAAAACGAATTAAAAAGGCACTGGCCTCCAGATCGCCGACAAGAACAGAAAAAAAAAAATTTTAAAATGACCGTGCCATGAAAAACAAACATATCTTTTTTTCGACCACATGGTGGGGGGGAACCAACCTGCGATCCGCGCATCGGCTCGGGGACCAGCTTTTTCGCTAACAGTTTTTCAAATTCAATGGGCTTTGAAAGCGAACAGCATGGATCCTGACCAGACTGCAGGGATGCGAAAGGCTGGTTCGATCCATGGGTCGCAAACCCACATTTTGGTTTTCTCAGGCAGGGCAAAATTTTTTTTAGATATAGGGAAATTTTAAGGTGTAAAATTTCTACGTTACTGCAGATTTAATTTTTGGGGAAAAACACAGAAAATTTAGATGTTTTAACTAATTTTACGATAAAAAATTTTATTTAACGGCTTTTAAACACTAAACCCCCCTTGCGTTAAATTTTGGAACGCAGGGGAAAAAATTCTTTATTGCCGCTGCGTTCAGGGTTCTTCCCCGGGCGCGCCCATTTTTTTTACTATATACGACATTATTTAATTTTTCATAGAATCAAAATGATTTCCTATTTTTAAGTTTCAAATGTGACAACTTCGCTTAAAAGTATCCTTGAAAAAACTTTGTTTTTTTTTTAACCTCCTTTTAAATATTTTACTCCGTAGATGTTATTTTAGAATTTTATCGTCAAAAAATACCGTACTTTTAAGGAATTTTGATTAAGGAATTTAACTGTTTTCCCCGGGGGTCTAAAATTTTTTCAAAAAAAAAAAAAAAAACTGTGAGAACAATAAACACTTGGGGGGAAGTTATCTTTGCAGTCTACCGTTTTTCTGTTACTCAGCCAGGCCTGTTCACTTGCACGAATGCTGCCTCGTGCAAAACCAGTCATTTAAAAACAAAGGGGTTCATTTTTGGGAAAATGAAATCGGATGTCTTAAATTCGATCTTCAAAACATTCAATCAAACTATACCATTTCTTTCATTTTACCACAGATTAGACATTATACACTGTTACAAAATTTTATCGAATATTGGGCAACTCAATTGAAATAATGAAATTTAAAATTTTGATTCCTATATTATTTTTATTTTTTAGTTGGTTTAATCTATGGTTTTGGGATAATTTTTAAAATCCAGTTTACAGATGCTTATATTTTTTGAACATGATAAAGAGAGGGGATTTATGATGAATTTTTTACTTGTCTAAGAATTTATACTGACCCGGGGAATTGGAAATTCGGGAAAAACTCTTGATTGTTTTAACCAAAAAAAAAAACGTTTGAGGCAAATATATCGTTCAGAACTTTTTCAATCACAAAGTTTAAAGAGATGTTTGAAATTTAAATTAAAAAAAAAAAAATTTAACAACGCGACTGTTATGCATTCTATCAGCAATGTTTTCAAAATCCCGGGGGAAACCCCGGTAACCCCCTGGGATGCGAGAATGCTGTTTGTCACTCATATATTTTATCCAAGCTGTACAAAAAATTTTTTTGTGCATTTTTAATAAGTTCAACAGGGATTTCGTAATGCGGACAGGTTAAGGGAACACAATTAGCATGTTTCGTTAACACTACTTTGGTTTTTAATTTTATACCGTGGCTGAGTTACGACATTTTGGTAGGAATAAAATGGAAGTGTTATTTTAACCCATTACCGCACTTTTTAGCTTTTGAAATTTTTGGACAGGTAAAACTCTCTTGAAAAAAATCTCTCCCGTATTTTGTTATTACGTATTCGTTTGAAGACAATCCATCAAAATGAGGTGGGTGACCGACAACGTGTGAGGGACTATAACACCATGCATTTTATATTAAATATAATTTGGGAGATAGATTTTTCGTAATAAACCATAAAAAGCAAAAAACTACATAGATCCTTTTTATTAAATTTCAAAAGGCAGTTTAATGATATCTAATTTTTTTTTCGCGACGAAAATTATTGGGCGTTCTACACTAAATGATGCGTCATCCTGCCCACATTCATTTTTATTCGTATTTTTTACTTATTTAAAAAGATATAATTATCAGTATCTATGAATTTAAGAGTCCATTTTTTAAAAACTTTTTAAGCGGCATTTTTTTTTTTTCCCGGGGACCAAAAGTTGTTTACTGGGAAACAGAAAACGGGACGACTATTTATTTTTACGTAGAGAATATACTTAGGTAGTTCACTAGTTATCAACAATCAAAAAGCAGCCCGGAGACCATTTGTTTTCTGACATTCGAACAACAGATAAAACTTATACTTATTGAGATCAGGAAATTGAATTTTCCCTGTGGTTTTCCCTTTGTAACCTGCTTAATATCGGTTCCCTACAGAACCCAAAAGCTCTTTTTAAAGTACATTTCGGACATTAGGAGGGGGCACTGCTCTTTTTGAAGCGGCAAAAGAAAAGCCTATACGGGAAAACAGATTTATGGGGGAAAAACGAAAACTTGTACAAAAAATAGTAAAAGAAATTTATACCCAAATGATTTTTGATTTAAACCGGCAGAATTAAAAGTGCGAATTTCTAGTTTTTTAATTTGAAAAAGAAAATAATAAAATTTTGAAATTCTTGATGTTATTGATTACTACATTTTAATTTTGCTTTTTTCATTTGGACAAAAAATAAAATGATTCATAACCCTTTTAAAAAAATGATTTTAAAAAATATTTAAGTTAAATAAAATGTTAGTTTAAACTACATGTCTCCAATAATAACAATCTGATTTTTTTTTTTATACCCGCTTGCTTTCTTTTTTTCTAACATTACCGTATTCTGCTGTAGGTTTAACCGACTTCATTTTGTCATTTTCAGTGTGTGCCCATAAACAAAACATTTACATAAAAGAAAAAACGGGAATTTGAAAACAAAACATGCAAAACGGGGAAAATTGGGAAAAATATCTTTTAGAAATACTGGTCCGTGGGGAATTCCCCCAATACGGAAAAACCCAAATTCAGTCTAAATGTGACCAAATATGGAATCTGTATACTCTCATATCTTGCAAAAGGGGAAAAAACCGCCCCTATATCAAAAACTACAGGTTTGATATCGCCGAATCTATGCAAATACATTTTTTTGACAAAGTACGGATCCGTATATTGCGTAAACCAGCATATACGGACAGTCCTACCCGATATTTAAAAAATTAAGTTTCTTTTCCCCCCTAATGACACAATAGGGGGGTCCGTAAAATTTTCGTAACCCAAGCAATCGGGGGAAAATCCGTACCCCCTATATCAAAAAGTCAGTTTCGTATATGCCCCGTATAGACCAAAGTACGGGATCCTATACTTAGAATCATCGTTAAAAGGAAAAAATCCGAAGCCCTATTTAAAAAAACAAGCCCTAATTCCCCCTATATTAGTTTTCAACCACAGTCCCCTATATGACAAAACTACGGGGTCCGTAACTAGTATACATGCGTATCGGAAAAAATCCGAAGCCCGTATATAGAAAATACAAGTCCGTATAGCCCCTTATTTAAACAATCACAGTCCGTAATTAAAAAATCGGGGGTCCATATACTACTATATTCGGAAAATACAGGGTCGTATACGTGTTCCTTTTTCTAAAATACGGGAAAGTATCGGGGAAAAAAAAAATCAAGACCCTTTGAATACAGAAAATAAACTTATGTTAAAGCGGGCACAATAAACACCTTCTAGGGATTTTTTTTTAAAGTTCGTAAATTTTTCATATATACGGGAAATTACATTTATTTTAAATTTGGCGTAACGGGGTCCCGTAAAGCATGAAATTTTACGGGGGCTTCCCCGTATACAATGTTCCCCAATAGGGACGTATATTATCCGTATATTTGTAATATACATCCCTATACTCCCTATTTTCGAAATATAGGACCGTACACTCCCGTATATTGACCCTTTTTTCGCAGTGTCTGAGGTATCACTGACATTCATTTTGTCACTTTCATTGTGTGCCCAAAACAAACAGTTCACATAAAAAAAAAATAGGGATTTTGAAATACACACATATGCATATAGGGGAAAAGTCTGGAAAATTATCTTCTGAAATATTTCCCGTGAATTCCCCAATACAAAAACCAAAATTTCAGTCAAAATGTGACACAAATATGGAACAAATACTCTGCTTTCTGCATAAAGGGGAAAAAAACCGGGCCCCGTTATGAAAACTCAGGTTCGTATATCCCCGTATATCAGATCAAAAACTTCCGTAATGACAAAATTAGGGGACCGATATTGCGTTACCATGCATAACGGACTAGTCCGGCCCGTTAGTATAAAATACAGCCCCCTATTTTCCCCCGTATATGACACAAGTACGGGTTTCCGTATATTGCTAACCGGGCATATCGGACTATCCTAGCCCGTATATCAAAATGTACTTTTTTCGTTTACCCCCGTATTGAAAAATGTACGGGATCCGTATACTTTAATCATGCGAAAGGGAAAAAAAACCCCGAACCCGTTTTTAAAAAAAAAAGTCCGTATATCCCCCCGTACATTAGATGAAATCACATCTATATGACAAAAATAGGGGTCCTTTTAAACTACTATATCTGCTATACGGAAAAAATCCGAAGCCCTATTTTAAAAAATACAAGCCCGTTTTGGGCCCCTATTTAATGAAATCACAGTCCTTTTAAATGACAAAAATACGGGACCATACTATTTATTGGGAAATTACAGCTCGAATACTTTTCCCGTATATTCTAAAATACGGAAAGTATACGGAAAAAAATCCAAGACTCTTCGAATACATGAAAATGAAAATTATGTTAAAGCAGGACACGAATAACACCTTTTCAGGGATTTTTTTAAAAAAAGGTTGATATTGATATATACGGGAAAAAATACATTATTTTTATTCGGGTATAGGGGAAAACCCCGTATATGCATAAAAATTAGGACTTCGTATACTAAGCCCGAATACGGGATCGTATAGAGGTCCGATTTTGTAATATACACCCCGTAACTCCCTTTTTTTCGAAAATACGGGCCCGTACACTCCCGATATTGACCCTTTTTTGGAGGATGGTACAAATTCTTGCCCTATAACGGGAAAAATTTTTGGGGAAGTAATCACTCAGAATGTAATATTAATTTTAGACTAACACACAAAATTCCTGTTATTTTTCATAATTTAAGAGGTTATGGTGGTCATTCTAATATGCAACAGATAGGAAAATTTAAAAACAGAAATTAATGTAATTCCTAACAATATGGAAAGATATATGGCATTTATGGTAAGTGATTTGATTTTTATAGATAGTTTTCAATTTATGTCTCAATCATTGGATAACTTAGTAAAAAATATTCCAGAAATAAAGTACACATCTCAAGAATTTAAAAATGAAAAAATTGAATTATTAAAAACAAAAGGTATTTATCTATATGATTATATGGATTCATTTAATAAATTCATAGAAACAAAATTACCTCCTAAAGAAGAGTTTTATTCAATTTTAAACAAAACACACATATCTGGCAATGAATATGAGCATGCTAAAATGTTTGGAATAAATTTGAAATAAAAACAATGGGAGAATAGCATGATCTATATTTAAACACTGACGTATTACTTTTAGCTGATGTATTTGACCCTTGCTATTACTTTAGTAGTCTGGGTTAGCTTGGGATGCAATGTTAAAAATGACTGGAATAAATCTGGATTTAATAACTGATATTGATATGTATCTTTGTATTGAAAAGAGACTGAGAGGAGGAATAAGTTGTATAGCTAATCGTTACAGCAAAGCAAACAATGAATATATGAAAGATTATGATCCTGAATTAGAAACTAAATACATTATGTACCTCGACGCCAATAATCTTTGCGGTTGGGCCATGTGCCGACCTTTTCCCTGTGGAAATTTTAAATGGGTCACTTTAAAACAATAAAATAAATTAATTGCAAAAGTTAAAACTAACTTTATAATTGAATGTGATCTTAAATATCCAAAAGAATTACATGATCTTCACAATGATTATCCTTTAGCTCCTGAAAAAATTAAAATACCAGTCGAATGGCTTTCGAATGATAGTAAAAATATTAAAACAGAATTTGAAATAGGAAAAAGTAATGTAAAAATACTAGTTCCAATTTTTCCATTTTAAAAATCTTGAACGTTATGCACAATTAGGATTAAAAGTTACAAAAATACATAGAATATTAACTTTTGATGAAAGTCCTTCGTTGAAAATGTATATTGATTTTAATACTCAAACAAGATCTAAAGCAAAACATTCATTTGAAAAAGACTTTTTTAAACTCATGAACAACTGGGTATTCGGTAAAACGATGGAGAATTTAAGCCAATTTATTTATTTATTTTGTTGGGTTTAACGTCGCACCGACACAATTTTAGGTCATATGGCGACTTTACAGCTTTAATGGTGGAGGAAGACCCCAGGTGCCCCTCCGTACATAATTTCATCACGAGCGGGCCCCTGGGTAGAACCACCGACCTTCCGTAAGCCAGCTACATGGCTTCCTCACGTAATTTAAGCAAAAGAATCAAGATTAAATTAACACATAATGAAAATATTTTATTGAAGTATATAGCAAAACCTTCATTTGTTAGTTCAACAATGTTTAATAAGAATTTGTTTGGTATTCATAGAATAAAAGAAAGTTTGTTGTTAAACAGACCTTGTTATGTTGGAATGTGTATTCTTGATTTATCAAAATATTTAATGTATGATTTTCATTATAATTACATTAAGGAAAAGTATAAAGATTCAGCAAAGCTTTTATTTACTGACACTGATTCATTATGTTATGAAATAAATACTGAGATGCATATGATGATTTTTATAAGGACAAAGATTTATTTGATAATAGTGATTATGATAGTAATTCAAAATTTAATTTTATAATAATAAAAAAGTAATTGGAAAATTCAAAGATGAAGCTGCCGGCATTCCCATTGTGGAATTTGTTGGATTAAGAAGTAAAATGTATTCATATTTATTACAAAATGAAGTTAGCATTAAAAAGTGTAAAGGAATAACAAAACATGTTGTTAAGAAAACAATTGTTCATGAAAATTACAAAGATACTTTGTTTAATTCAACGCAAATTAACCATACCTTTAAAGTTTTTCGTTCTGATAAGCACAATCTTTCCAGTTATGTTATAAATAAAACATCTTTATCATGTTATGACGATAAAAGATATATTCTTGATAATGGTATTAATACATTAGTCTACGGTCACAGAACCATAACTTGTTAATTCAATATTCTTAACGTTTAAACCATATACATGTATATATAAATAACATCATTCATTTTAAACTGATCAGCATAATTAATAGAAATAGATTAATCTTTTTCTGATATTTTTTACATTGTAACTTTGAAGAATTTTATTTTCTTTGCTGTTTTAATTTTAATTTAGCTTCTCCTTTATCTAATTTAATTGCATCTATAAGAATAATTAAGATGCAATTTTGTTTAATTGTTACATTATTACCATTTTGAAATAAACCATGACTAGCATTTACAACATTCCATTTAAATAATCCAACAGCACCTTCTGTTGCAGATGTTAAAAACAATGGAGGTTTTCTTACTGTTTGTCTTTCTATTTTACTTACTGTTTTATTTATATATTTGAATATTCCCATTATATAAAATGGAAATAAATCAATTAACTGGATTAACCAGACATAATCTAACATTACTACTGGGCTCTATAGTCAATTTAGGATCATTAAGATCAGGATTAGTATTCAAGCCTAACCTCGGATAAAATTTAAACACCATTCCTTTGCTTAAATTGATTTCATCTTTTTTCTTAAAAACCATTGTTGTATTTTTAACCTCAGGTGGTATCAACTCAAATCCGTTTGTGCGAGTGCGATCATCCTCCCAGTCAAAAAGAATCATATCAATATTTATACCAGAGTACTCAAGGATAATATTTATTTCAATTATGTAATCCCCATCTTGTTGTATTTCATATTTATATCCATCTGTTTTAATAAAACTTCTATAATCTGTAGCCCCATCAGCATGAGTCCAAATAATACAAAAAAATGAGGTATCTAATACCTTTTGTTGTAATTGTTTATCTTCAATATCATAACTTAAACTATCAAAATTAATTGTTACATGTTGTTGTCTGTTATTGTAATGTTCAAAAATAAACACTTCACGTTTTACTTTTTCTATTTCTTTTTTTATTACATTATAATTTTATTAATTTTAAGAATTTCTTCAGCCAAATCATCAAGTCGTTTTGTTGTAGCAACTTCAGAAGCAGACAAATTGTCAACAGTATTTTTTTTCTAGCTAATCGTGTTTCTTGTTTAAAAAACAACATTTTTTACTTTGGTAATTTCTTCTGCATTAGTGGAAATTGCTTCAGCATTAGTGGTTATTGCTTCAGTATTGGAGGTTATTAATTCTCCTTGCTTAACTGATTTTTCAACTACAAAGTCCAGTTCATTTTTTTTTTCAATTTTAACATTAAGTTCGTTAATATCTTTTTGTAACAGACCTGTAAGTTTAATTAATTCCGCGTACTTTAAATTGTGATGTTTGCCAACATTACTAATCAAGTTCCGAATTTGTTTCTTAATGATTCCTATTTTAGAATCAAACTCTTTTTCAAGGTTATCTAATGTTGTATCATGGTCATCACCTCTTTGTGAAGTGCCTTTTCAAATTCAGATTTATATTCTGCAAGTTTATTTGAAAATGTGTCAAGTAAATCTTGATTCTTTTTTGTAAGGTCAGTATTTAGTTTATTTATTTATGTTCTAACTTCTAACTGATTACATATTTTGTAACTTTTTCTCAACTTCAGTAATCTTGTCTTTTAGTTCTTTATGTTTAATCATAGTATAATTTATTTCCTGAACATGATTGTATAAGTTTTCAAAATTGATTCTAAATACTTTTTTTATCTGACTATCTGACAAATCAGATTTCTCTTCAAGTTCTTTAATAGAATCAACCATAGCTTTCATTTCTTCTTTTTCAATTTGATCTTGTAATTGAACTATTAATAATAATTTGTTTTTAAGTCTTGTTAATTCTTCAATATTTTTTTACTTGTACTTCTAGAGTCTGTTTTATACTTTTGATATCTTCAAGATTATAGTCTACTATTATACTTTGATTTTTTTTTATATAAAAACCGTCTTAGGACTGCATCAGTGGGTTTATCTGGATTTCCTAGGCTGATTATTTCATTACCTCCCATATCTAATGGTCTGTTTATTGTGTTATCAAGTTCCTTAGTTTTATGAAGATATGAGTCCATGTCCTTTTTAAGCTTTTTGAATTGCTTTTTATTAACATAATCACTTAAATCAATATCAAATTTAACTTTACTTATACTGTCGGGTTCACTTATTTGTTTTATATTATTAAAAACTCGCATTATATAATTATTATATAATTCCCGTAAAGTGTTTTCTTAAAAACTTCCTTCGTTTGTCATCATATAAGAAATCATATTTTTGTTTTGTTGCATTAGTAAAAGAATCACGATCTATATTTTGTTCATTACAAATCATATCATTTTCCTTTTTACCTGGACGTTCAAACAAAATATAATGTGAACAGTTAATTCGAATATCTTTAGGTGTTTTATAGTAGGACTGACTTAAATAAATAGCAGAACAGTTTTTGTGACGTTCTTGAATAAAGTATTTTGTTATTTCATTTTGAACCTTTTTTCCTTCACATATAAAATCATCAAATATTACTACTTTTTGTTTATCTAATTCAAGATAATTAACATCAATTATTTCATTATTAGAATATTCAAGTGTTTCATTTGGATCTACTTTAATTCTTTTTGCAATTTCATTTAAGTGGTTTATTAAATCCTGATATTTAGATTGTTCTAGGTTTTTAGCATACAGGTATAATTTATCATAATACATATGAGGTTTTCGTAGCATATGCATTAGTGTATTTGTTTTTCCTGATTTGGAAGATCCACATATTAACATTCTAAAACATGAATCTGGCATAAAAGGATAAAATTGCTTAAAGTTATTAGATTTATCACTTTTTGTATCATAATTTGGAATTTCCATTATATAATAATATTACATTATCTTACATTATCATACATTATCTTACATTGTCTTACATTATTATATAAATGCTAGCAAAACTTAAAGAAATGAGAGAAATAAACAACCTAGTTGGACAAAAAGTAAGAGCTAAAAGAGAAGAAATAATGAGAGAAAAAATAAGAAAAGCTACTGGACGAGAAATGTATAGTGAAATTTATAAACCAATTACAGAAGGAATAGAAAGTCAAAAAGAAGAATTGTCAAGTCAGTTAAAAGCATTACCTGGGATTAAAGAGCAATTAGCATTAATTCCAAAAAGTATTTCAGAAGATTTAGTACAAGGTATTACTGAATTAACTAAAGGAATGCAGGAAGAATCTAAAAAACAACAAACTTTAAAATCGGCTCCCTATACACCAATAGATTGGCGAGATGAACCTGTTGGGTGGGTTCCTCAAGATGAATTTAAGAAATTAGAAGATTATGGAAGAGAAAAGATGAGAATAACTGAAAAACCGGTACCAACAATTGATATAATGAAAGAATATGAGAATGATGAAACAACAGAATAATCAGAACAAGAATTGCCTTTCGATCCATTCGATCCAAATGCATTAAATAAAGAAATTGATTTAAAACTTTTAGACAAAAAAAGATATAACACATCAAAAGAAGTGTTTAACTTTTTGCACAGTAGATCTGAAGATCCTAATAAAAAACTGACTAGGAAAGAAAAAGAGGATATCATAGAAGATGTAACAGAGGATATTAAAAAATTGGGTAGTGAATCTGGTGGAATAACTAGAATGAAAAATCCTACAGATCTCGATTTGAAGAAAAAGGAAGAAATTATAGCTGAGTCAGATAATTATAAAAATATAGAAAAACGCTCTATGATATTCTTAATCAAGGAAAATATATGGGAAAAGGAATAAAACATCATAATCGGAAACAAAAAAGCAATTAGGGGTCAAGGTTTTGAGGTTTGTCCATGTAATCCAGAATAACTGGTTAATAACTTAGAGCTTATTTGTGGTTCAATTAATGCCGGAAATAATAATGAAGAAATAAAAAATGAAGGTATTAGCATTATTGATGAACTATTAAAAATGAATGAATTGTTACCAAAAGAACATGAAATGTTATATAAAAAATATTTTTCTTGAATATAAATGGAACAAAAAATAGTGTTAAGTTCTGAAGCTTTAAAAAACCATAATAAAAATACTCGATTTTACAGTCAGATTCAGTCGTTCTTTAATTTTAGATAAAAATAAAACTTATGTTGTTGGTTTGGACAGTATTAACACTATGACTTACTCTTGGCATAATATTAGTGATGAATATGACATTAAAGAATTCGTTATAATAATGGTAAAGAATGGAAAGATATTATATTTGCAAATGGTCCTTACAGCTAATAATTATATTAGGGAAACACTAATAAGTAATGGTGATTTTGAATTTGATAAATCAGACATTGCTCCAATAAGTTTGAATTTAATTTAATTAGTTTTAAAATCTTAATTTAAATTCATGATAATTTTAAGTTGCATTTGGGAATATCAAATTTTCATACATTGCTTGGATTTGATAAAAAATGTCAACAAAACCGAATGGGGAACTACGACACCAAATATAATTAACTCTGTGGATACAATTTACATTCATTGTGATCTTATTGATAATTCACTTGTTGATGGTAATTTTAGTGATATTATCTATGCTTTAAGTACTGCAGATTTAACAAGAGCTTATTCATTTACAAAAGAACCACAAAGAGTTGGATATTCTGAAATTAATAAAAATATTATCAATTCAATTAGAATATATATTACCGATGTATTTGGTAGAATAATCAATTTTAATAAGCCTAAACAAGTTTTACACTAATATTAAAAGAAAATATAAATATATAATGTATAAAAAAGTTTATGATAAAAATAAAGGAATATTTATTTATGTTAATGCTCAAACCGGAGAAGAAATTATACAAGGTTCAGGTATCTTTGACACTTTAACAAATTTCTTTTCATCTTCTGTTGCATCTTCAATTGGTAGTGCTGGAAAAAAAAGCTCTGGAAACTGCAGAAAAATCTGCACTTGAAAGTGGAACAAAACAGATTGGAACGGAAGTCGGAAATTTAGCTGCTAATAAAATTACAGAAAAAAAATAAAAGTTTCAAAAAGCCAGTAACACATGCTGTTGGTAATTTAATTGCTAAGGAATTACTAAAAACAAATTTAATTAATGAGGAGAAGGATATTAATATAAGATTAAATAAATTATTGTCGCGATCTGGAGCTTCAGCTCAGCGTAAACGTATTAACAGAATAATTTATAAAAAATAAAATAATATATAATATACATGTTTAGAACAAAACAGTATTGTGAAAGTTACGAACTATCTCCTATTCAATTAGATACACCTTTAATTTCTGTCTTGGGAAATAATGTTAAACAACAAAAAAGTGGGTATCACTTTACAATTAATGATAGAAGTTCATATTTTGATTGGTTTAATGGTTATTTTGAAGTAAGTTTTAAAGTTAATAAACTTGCTAATGGTAATAATTATGGCGGTGATGATTAAATTGCTTTAATTAATAATGCAGCTTCAATAATTGATCAGCTAATAATTAAACAAAATGGAAAAATTGTCTATGATTGTAATAATTTATACAAGGTAATAAATGTAAAAAAATAGTTTAACTATCTAAGGATTATGCAGGATCAACTGGAACAAACGAATTTATTTATATAGATAATACCGATAGTGCTGAGGGTAGGGATGACCAAGCTGGATATAACAAAGGTTTTGCTGCTAGGAAGTTATTAATCCAGGGTGGTAATGAGGTAAATGCTAAAGTTCCGTTAAATAATTATTCATTTTTTTCAGAGTTTGGAACAAAACATGTTACCCCCAAGTCAAATTCAAATAACATTACAATTAACAAATGAAGATGAATTAATTTACAGAGTTAATGCTGCTGATGCAGGTAGGGTAATAATTTAATTTTTAATATACATGGAATTAATTTAATTTCTAAAAGATAGATGAAAGCAACAAGTTGGAAATACCTTCGTGAAATGATAACACAATCTGTAGATACACAAGAAAATAATAAAACTTTTAGAATAACAGCCGGTGTAAAAAAAAAACACGAACATGTGTATGTTTATTTACAACGACCTGATAAAAGTAATTCACAAGAACATAATCCACATTTATTAATTACATTTAAAGCTAATGCAGCAGATAATGATTGTAGGCTGGAATCTTGCCGTCTTGAAGTTGGTAATGGTGTTTTTTTATCCCGAAACGGAATATACAAGTATATCAAGAATTTACGATGATGTTCTTAATTATTTTCATAAACCAAATAATAAAACCACTGGAAGTCTCTTAAATTTATTTAATTTTGCACCTTTGTTTGGATTTGTATTTGTCCATTTTAACTTAGAATTTAAAAAGGAAGGAATAACAGAAGATCCTAAGCACATTACATTAACAGTTAAATTAAATGTTCGGACGGCAGCTAATATCCGTGTTTACGCAATTGTATTGTATGAAGGATCAGTTGAAATTAATACTATTGGAAATGAACTTGTTATTGTGTAAATAATATATATATAAAATATATAATGACATCAAATTATATTGTATATAAAGTAAATTTAACAGACGGACAAAAGAAAAATTTAGCACAAGCCTAAAACAACAAGATCCCATATACTTTTAGATTAAAACATGAACAATTACGTGGAAACTTTCCTTTGCTTTTAACAAAAACACAAATTAATCAAATTGAAAAGGTTATTAGGAATAAGAAGGGATTAGAAATTACAATTTCTAAAAAACAAATGTCCAGTCAAGGTCAAAATGGAGGATTCTTGGGAGCTTTGGCTGGCCTGTTAGGTCGAACAGTACTTCCGGCAGCTGCAAAAATAGCTCCAAAAATATTAGGACCGTTAAACGTTGGTGCTCTGTCTGGTCTTGCCAGTACTGGTGTTAGTAAAATACTTGGAAATGGTATTATTTCTGTAGCATATGATAAAAGAAACATGATATCACCTTATCTTACACCTAATCAAAGAAAACAACTAGTAGGATCTGAATTGATTAAATTAACACAAAAACAAAAACAAGACGGCGGGTTACTAGGTATGCTGGCTGCTAGTCTCGGTATACCTTTGGTTACATCCCTATAAAGTGGTAAGGGACAAGGTCAGGGTATACAGATTGATTCTCAACGGAGTCCTTACAGACGAATTCCTATAGTAAAAAAAAATATAAACAAACAAATTTCTAACTTTGAAATTGAACAATTTAAAAACTTTAGGGGTGTATTTAGTAGAAATAATTTGCCAAAAACAAAAGAATCAAAGGTCGAATGTGGAATAATCAATTTAGATGACTCTGTTGGGACACATTGGGTTTGTTATGTAAATAAAATATAATTTGACCCATTTGGACTTCCTCCACCAAAAGAAGTAATTAATTACATCCCGAATGTAAAGTACAATAACATACAATATCAAGACAAAACAAGTGTATTATGCGGTTACTACTGTTTATTTTTCATTAAAATGTTCCAAGACAAAGTACCGTTGTATAATTTACTGTACAAAATACTAAATATTCATAATCAAAGGGAAAATGAACAAACAATTATAAATTATTTTAATTAATAAGGACAAATCTATTGTAAATTGTTTTTCAGTGTGGAGTTTAAAGTATTCTTCCGGGTTTTTTTTAATAAAATATATTTTATATAAAATATATGTTTTCTTCACTTTGTTAAAATCTGTGTTTTTTTTTTTTTAAATTGGTTAAACCAGAGGTTTTCATTTGGATTAACCAGAGGTTTTCACAGTATCAAGGGTTAGCAGTGGTCAGTTTTAGTTCAGGGCAATGTCAAAATGGGGTCAAAGTGCCCTTATAGAACCAGGGCAAGGGTCAAATGAGGTCAAACTACGCTTATAGCCTTAATTATATAACTACTATTTTATATGACATAGCCAAAACAAAGGATAAGAAAAATACACCAAATGAATTTTGTTGAATTTGCTCATCCCCTTGTCATAAATAAATGATATGTCGTAGCATATGCTATAGGCTTATATTCAATAATTACTATGACGTATTTTGGTAAAACATTAGTGATGATTATAATAGAAAAACGAGTACATTATTATAATTGTTTAGAACTGAAGACTTTTGTCTGAAAATAGTTTATACGGCTATACCGACATTACTAATTACATTAAATGACCATTAATATCAAATGACGATTATGATATCGAAATAACTATTGCTTCAATATTTAATTTGATCTAAGTAGCTTTAATGCACTAATTTCAATAAAGGTAGTTCTGCGCGTTTAATAAACCGGAAGTGTTGGCGTAATGAAATGACTGATAGCCAGTGCTTATTGAGTGATATTTCAACCGATACACCTGAAGGATCAACAAAGACCGTTCATGATTTGAACAATGTTGGTAGAGGTGCACTAGACAATGCTACATGCTAACTATCTAAGCTCTGTGCATAGTGGTTCAAGACAAGTAGATTTTTAAAGGTTTCCCTATACAACTTTATGTAAAACAATGTTTGCCCCAGGTTGGGGACAATTTCAACCTTAAAAAAAACAAAGACAAATATTAAACAGGGAATGCCAAAAACGCATCCTCTCCAAAATGAAAACCACAACACGCAGACGTGCACACACAAACACACACACACACACACACACACACACACACATACTGGTATGTAACGGAATGTCACTACATGTGGCATACCACCTGAAACTGACTACACCGCTTTCTAGAGGTCGTAGACTAAAAATAAATGCATCATGTGGCTACATTGTCAAATGTCAAAGTATGTAGGGGTCGAAAGTATAATATTTTCAATTTTGAAAACTTTGAAATTTCACCTGAAAGTCACTACAGTGTCACGTGATCAATCTGACACACAAAGGAAACCGACATCAAATGTGACACACACTTGCCTATCACTACAGTCGTTACACACGCGAAACTCACTTCTGTTTTTGCACACACGTGTATTCACACTGTGTTTTCACACACGACGGAAAGCGACGTCAAATGAAACACACTTGCCTACCACTACAGTCGGAACACACGCGAACTCACTTCAGGTTTTGCACACACGTGTAATTCACTACTGTGTTTTCACACACGACGGAAAGCGACGTCAAATTAAACCACTCGCCTACCACTACAATCGGAACACACGCGAAACTCACTTCAGGTTTTGCACACACGTGTAATTCACTACTGTGTTTTACACACACGACGGGAAAGCGACGTCAAGTTGCTTCTTGCCTACCACTACAGTCTTACACAATCAAAAAGCATTCAGTTGTTCACCTTTTTGTAATTCACCACGTGCTTTTTCGATGTTATCTGAGGTAAAAAAAACAGGTAACTATGTCAAATCAAAGAGAAACCTTGTGTATGTGATAGAGGTTGTATTTTTCAATTGATCTCCATGAGGTTTGGTCAGAATGATTGCCTTGATAAAGTCAAGTTCGACTATGGGTCATCCAGGGTTAAAAACTAGGTCACTATGTCAAATCAAAGAAAAATTTTGTGTATGCAATAGGAGCTGTATTTTACAACGGATCTTTATGAAATTTAATCAGAATGTTTGTCTATATAAAATCTAAGCGGAGTTTGAGTATTGGTCATCTAGGGTAAAAAACTAGGTCCCCAAGTCAAATTAAAGAAAAGCCTTGTGTATTCAATAGAGACTGTATTTCTTTCATTTGATCTTCATGAAATTTGGTCAGAATGATAGCCTTGATGAAATGAAGGTTAAACTTGGATGCAGGTCATCTTGGCTCAAAAACTAGGTCACTAGGTCAAATTGAAGAAAATAATTGTTTACACATAAGAGACCATATTTTTGGTCTAATTCTAATGTAAATTGGTCAGAATATTTGTTTCCATGAAATTACTAAGTCAAACATGTTTACACTGTTATGATATGTTTCTCAGGTGAGGGACCTTGAGCCATCTTGGCCCTCTCCTTTAAGTCTTTTAATTGGTGTAACTGTCAGCTTTACATTTTTGAGTTAACATTGTTACATGAACAATATCTGCATTTTACCTTGTTTTCATCCTTTGCATTAAATTTGCAACACTATTTGAGAATGATTTTACTAGTATATGGTATAATTTTGATTTGTATCATAGCTCGGTGTTTTTTCTGAACAAATTTGATGCAGGTAATTGGTATACACTGAGTACAGGGTGCGGTAAATAAAAGTGTGCAGGTATTTAATACCCGCACGCTAGTTACCGCACTGTTGGATAGGAAAGTATGCCAGCGGGTCTGGAACAGTAGACAGCGAAGTGTATTTTATTGATTTTCTGCTCTAGCACTGGTTTATTTTACATGGGCTTTACACATTTGTAAAGCAAGGATTTCACGTACTCACTAAACTGCTGTATATAGCAATGTGGAACGCCTACAATTACCATATATGGATGACTATGATACAAAACAGAAAGAACATTAAAATTCTCGGGTAATCGATTTTGACTCGGGGGCTACGTCCCCTCGTAAAAATTGTTAACCCTCGAGTTCCAATGCTCTTTTTATTACATATCTTAACTAACATCACTTATTCCATTTTCCTCTTTTTATAATACAGCTCTGGCAAGACGTTTGAAATCAAAGTCACAAGAAGTTGTTTGATGATGGAAGTATCTGTGATCATTTAGTATTTCCAGTGGCTCAGAGGAACAGATTACACTCAGTTAAAACTAAATGTGATATTTATCTATTTGTAAATGAACGAGGACTTAATGAGGATAAAATGTTAACAAAACAAACCTGATGCAGCAACAATTGTGTGACAGTATCAGCGTAATATTTAATCATGTACCACTGTTTTACATTATAAATGCAGTAAAGGTTAATACAATGTTAGAACTGCTTTACACTTTTTAAGCGAGGGAATATGTTGTATATGGTCACTATAGAGGTTTTCCCATTTGATAAAATAATATTGTGGGTGAAGCATATATTGACCATATCTGTCATGTTGACCATAATGTTCCGTGCAACCTTTATTGTACAAAAAGTAGAGTTGTTATGTGATTTGCACCAAATAATAGTAAGAAGTAAATATATACAACATTAGATATATGAGTCCACATTTGGCGCTGAGGTGACATTATAAATTCAAAAAGTCTAATACTTCCTCATCGGTAACACTACTTATTTACGTTGCTTACAGGAAAATCCTGCACAAAACATGTATATTCTTTGTTTCATCCCACACTTGTCTACATAGTATATGTAATTTGATAGACTATAACTGTCAAAATCATAATTATCTTTATATCATCTACTTAAAATAACTATACTGAGGTTTAGCTTGGTATTTTACAAAGTTAGAAAGGCATGACAGAGATATGATGGATCAACTGAAGGATCATCTGAAAAAAAAACAACACTATTTTCTTTTGAATAATGTGCAAATAGTATACTGTAAGTGCACTTATATTAGCGCGGTTAAAGTTTAGCGCAAACGCCTTAAATTTAGTAGTTTCGACTTATTAGCGCATTATCAACAGCGCTAAAATAGCAAATTGGCGGTATCTGAAAGACCAATTTCCGATGGAATATGGAATGGCCCGAACATAACCGAACATGACCGTTGTATCAAGCAGTTCTGCTCGGGATTATATACACACGTTTCGTCTTTAAAACTATATATCTTAATAACGTTTGCATACGCATTAAGTCATTTTTTTAATAAAATGCAATATATAAATAACCACTAGATGTTGCGGGTAACGACGAAATCAAACGGTCTGTCAAAAAAAGTTTTCAGTGCTGGTATGAAAATGGGACAAATTCAAAATGGGATTGATGTGAAAGACGTCGCAGTTGACTAAAAACTTTCAAGAATGAAACTATTCACGCAAACTGGCTTATTACTGCCCATCACAGTGTGAAAAACTATACCATATTAAATGGCTGGCGGCTGACTGGTATTCGTAATGAAGTCGACCAGGCATACAAATAAACATGACATAAAATCTACATTCGTTTAAATCAGTGTCAATCTATATACTGTAGATTTGTACATATATACTGTGCAGAATGGTGATAATTGTTTGTTTTCAAATTCAAATTCACACTTGGTTTTCAAAGCAGTAAAATGTTATGGTGGCACTCGTAATTAGCGCGACCACACAAACTGGCGATCTACTCCGAAGGTGTTACATACGATGTTTACGGACAATGGCGAAGATACAAAAATGCAACGTAATTAAAAAATATATATGACATTTGCACTAATGTTCAAACAGGTTTAATTATTCTATTAAAACTTTTCTGCAGGATATTAGTTAGGAATGCAGTTAATGTCATATTTACACAATAAATGTGTATTTCTCTTTGTTCTGTTGCATTGTAATGACGGTATTTTCGATACGATAAGTGTTACTTTTTTATTAGGAAAGCCCTTCATTTCAGTCAAATATTAGCGCTGGACATGAATTAGTGCATGTCCGATCCCGCTAATAGCGCGGAAATTAGTACTCCGCTAATATTAATTCACTTACAGTAATAAATTCCCTTTTGTGTGTGGATTTCATCTCTACAATGTGTCTGGTAATATTATTTTAGTCTCGAAAATTATTTTATACCTGTTGGTAAATATTGTTAAGGAAAATTGCACAATATAAACTGTGTAAGTCCTTGTGGAGCATCAAACTCGTACATGCGTGTTAGTCATTCTGGAACGTTTATCTAAGGCGTTAGTCATTCCAGAACGTCTATCTCGGACAGGCGGGTTAGTCATTCTGGAACGTCTAACCCAAACGGGCAAGTTAGTCATTCTTGAATGCCTAATTTAGCAAAAGGGTTAGTCATTCCAGAACGTCTAACTTAGACAGGCGAGTTAGTCATTCCGGAACGTCTAACTTAGTCATTCCTCCTGAACGTCTAAATCAAAACAGAAGGATTAGTCATTCTAGAACGTCTAACTTAGTCATTCCTGAACGTCTAACAACATGCAATGGCCGATGCCCCATTAGCGATGCTCACTCCTGTGATTAAGACCGATAGAGTTATCTAAATTACCAGATGTGGAGAAGCGCGGTAAGTAAAGGACGACTTGGTATATCTTTGGAGCAATACTGATTCATGAAATTGAACTGTAAACACTAGGCAGTTGGTTTTGTTTCCAGTCAGCCCTCGACACTATAGGCAATAGGAAAGCGGTTTTATTACGGAATCATTGTTAGTTATTACGGAAGATAGGGGGCACATTTCTGTTCTTTTTATTAGTGTAATTATATAAGAAATACCACGTATAGCCTGTTCAAAACACAAAAGGCCTGGAGTCTAGATTTAATTATAAGTCCAGACTTAAATAATATACTGTTAAGTCTTTATTTATACAGAATAATCTATCTAATTTTACTTCAGATAACCTTTAAGTAATTACAACATACCCAGACCAGTTGTTTCAAGGACAAAGACAACACTACAGATTGAATCGTCAGCCATAATTGGGTCATCTTCAGGACATGGCTGATACGTCGGAGCGGGAATAGCTTCCATATCAACATTTTCTTCTAAATCAATGCCTGATTGGTAGGCTGTACCCTTTCGTACCTTCAAACATGCTAGTGATTTTGTCCTGTAATTAAAGGTACAGAACATGTTTTAAAAGTAAAGCATACAATTACGTAAACGTTTTACAACATATGATCCATGATTCAGGGTCATAGTTTGTCAAAATCCATATCATTGTTGTCTCGGAGTGTGCTTATCTTAAAATATACACATTGTTAGTGAGAGTTAGTATGTTGCCTTTTAATGTTTAGTATATGGATGCATCCGGTCAAAGCATTGCATTATTTTATTTAGCATTCAATTGCCTCCAAAGTGTACTTTCATGCGTTGGCCCCTTTGTCCTTGACCTTTGACCTGGTGACTCGAAAATCATCGGGATTCGTGTACTCAGTAAATACTATCAGTAAGTGAAGTTTGACGGTCCTGGGTCAAGTGGTTCTCCAGAAAAGTGCCTTCATGCAAAGTTATCATTGGCCCCTGTGTCCTTGACCTTTGACCTGGTGACCCAAAAGTAAACAGGGGTCGTGTACTCAATAAGTACTATCAGCATATGAAAATTGAAGGTCCTGTTTGTAGTGATTGTTGAGTAAAGTGCCTTCATGCAAAAAGTTAAAATTGTGACGGACGATATATTTGATATAAATAATGTACCTTTTATGTTTATTTGTCTCCTCAACCGTTTGGCTTCCATTGTACTTTGGTACTGTCTACGCTTTGTATGCTGATTGTATTTCAATGCTGCAAGTGTTAAAGTGTATTGTCCTGGTGACACATTCAACTTCTTGTAGACCTGTAAATGTTAAGAATTCATGAACACACTTTGTCAAAGATACTAAGAGAGTCAGTGGCGCAGTTGTTAGCAGGTTGGACAACAACGCCAGCGGTCCGGGTTCGATTCCCGGTCGCGGCTGATATCCCGACTAGTGTTCAGTGCTGGGTGGTATACTTAAATTGGTACAGTTTCCAGCAGTTTCAGCCTAGACTGTATACTTGGGAAGTAAATATGACACCTGCCGTAGGCTTGGCTGGAAATAAGTTGTTCCATCCATTCCAGGTGGGGACTTTCGTCAACTACCCACGTTAAACAATAAACTTTACTATTCAAGCCATTCTTGACTGTTAGTGTAAGAAAGTAATATAGTACATATAGGAGAGATAAAGAAAAAAAACAACAAGAGAACATTTTTGATAATAAACCAACACATTTTAAAACTTCATTTCTTGAATGGTATGATGCCTCTATACAAATTGGTTTAGAAACAATTGTTGAAAAATAAGATTTTTTTTTTTTTTTTGAAAATAGTGTTACTTTTGAGCTCAAATTGTCTATAGCAAAAATCAAACGAACTTACTAAAAAATAGAGAATTTTAACCAACTGGTTAAAGAAGCAGAGATATTTTTCAAACAAAATAATATCTTACTTAATTTAAATAGTAAATAAATGCATGAACTATTTGCATTTAATTTGCTGTTTGTTTTGTTGAATGTGATCATAATGTCTATATACATGTGAAAGGGTATATCTACTTTAAAATTTCTGCCCCTTTAAAGTATCTATGTGCAGCACTATATGAACACAACAGTCAATGATCATACTATCAACTAAAATATCAATAAAGTAACCTACTATCAAATGATGGTTGGCTTAAACGCATTTATCAACGATTGAACATAATTATAAAACTTTAAATATATTATGCATAGAATTTAGTGTTCTTGTTTTTATTAGCTCACCTGATCACAAAGTGATCAATGTGAGCTATTGTCCGTCGTCAGTTCGTGCACGTGTGTGTCAACAATTTCTATAAAGGACATCTCCTCCTAATCCACTGATTGGATTTTTACAAAACTTCACATCTTCGTCATCTTTCGAAATTGTTCAAATGGTTCCCGACCATTGCACAAGTAGGACACAGGAGCTCAAAATATATATTTTAATTGAAACTTTAAAAATCTTCTTGTCTGAAACTACAGGGCCTGGGCCTTTGATATTTGTTATGTAGCATAACCTAGTGAGTTAGTGGTCCTCTAGCAAAGTTGTTCAAATTATACCTCTGGGGTTAACAGAAGCCCCTTTCTTCATGAAATTTGGTCAGAATGTTTATCTTGATGGTCCCTAGGTCATTTTCTAAACTGGGTCATGTAGGGTAAAAAGCTAAGTCCCAGGCTGAAATCAAAGGAAAAGAATGTAAACACTCTAGAGGACACATTTATGCCGATATCTTCATGAAACGTAGTCAGAATGTTCATCTTGATGATCCCTAGGTTAATTTTGAAAGTGGGTGATGAAGGGTCAAAAACTATATCGAAGGAAAAGCTTGTGAATATTCTAGCGGATACATTTATGCCCCTATATTCATGGAACTTGACCAGAATGTTCATAACTACTGAGGTGAGAAATCTAGGGCCGTCATGGCCCTCTTGTATACAAGTTATATCTTTATTTATGTCATATAACTAGATCAAACACTGTAATAGGTATTTTGGAAGACGGGATATAATTGCTTATACAATCAATCACAAATATGAGATTTTTTTACACTATGCTGTTGCGTTTTTCAATTTCAATGCAATAATATTTTTAAAACTTATTTTATGATCTTGTTGTTACAGGCTTGTTGTTGATCTTGGCTGGTATGAAACACAAAATAACCTTCTTAAAATCATACAAACAACATCATCCAACTAAAGCATTATCTCATCTTACCTTCATGAAAAACTTCTTATAGCCTTTGCTTTTTAACGCCGCGGAACTGCCAAACCTATAATTAAGTTGGGCAGAGCCAGAAATGAACTTGTCCTTTGGGGCTCGTGTGCTAACCATTTCATTAAAAGACTCATTGGTTTGTGTACTTCCCATTTCGAAGTACCTCTTAGACAGGGACAACATGAAATTTAAGAAGTCTTCTTTGAATGCAACATCGGTGAGTAGCCGTCCAAATGGCAAGTTCTTAAATCTGCTCTGAGATTTTGCTTTAAAACCACACCATTCAGCGTCACATGCAGAATGATCACCAAATGGGTGCTTAGCGATTGCCACAAAGGCTAGTTTTAACATATCGGGATTCCCATTGTTTTGTGCAACTACATATGTGTAACACAACATAAGTAGTTAAACATTTTTTTTTTGACTTAGACATTTGTATTTTATATGCAATGACTTTAAATCTTGTTTGACTTTTTGCAGATGGTTTTTGTCTGAAACATTTTTATGTTGGGATTAATTTGCTTCAATTTGGCAGTAGTGGTTGCAACATCATCCGCTGCAACGCAAGTAATCTGAACCCCTTTATCTTCTAACTGTGTTATCATTTCCTCCACAATGTCTGGCTCCATGCTTTTACTACTGCCAGCATAGTTCCTTCTACAGTCATAATTTTCTGGAACCTTACCTAAACGTTCGGCGACTGCACATTTTCTACACGTTTTTAATCTGACTGCATATGCCAGTACCTTTCCCCCATATGTGCCAATGAAGGAGCTATGTCCTGAAAGAAACAAGTTAATGAAGTATTGCCATGCAACACAAAGTCCCCTACTGAAGAACACCTAACTTTATCTACTGCAATATAACATAATGAACTGATATCAGTCAATGATATATAAACAATATTGTACTATATATTAATCCTAAAATAAATAAATACTTCTTGTTTTTGGATAGTTAATGATATTGATAACTAAATATGTATGATGAATTAGAGGTAAGAGTTTTCTTCTAAATCTATCCCAATAGTTCAAACATAATGTTCTGTGCATTGCTTTGTGCATTTTAGAAGTGTGTTTTCATTTATTTACTTTTGAGACAGAGGTAACCTCAGAATGTCGGTATCGGAAAACCCGACAAAATGAAAAAGCAAATTCAAACATGGAGACCTGAAAAAGGAAGAAAATATAATCTTCTCTCGCTAGATAGATATATTTAGAGTTATTTTTCGCATGATTTAGCTTAAAGCATCTAGATCTACATCAGAATTCTACGGTTCCCGGTGTCCCCACCCACTATTTAAATTGCATCGTCCAGTTTCCGTTAAACGCTCGATGCAATATGAGAGGTTAATTTTTCATACAAAGACACCAGCTACTATGTTGCTGAGATCAATTGGCACGGCAAACATATAAAAAATAAAAACAAAAATGTTAAAAGCAACAAAATTTAAACGGACCGTAGCTGCCTTACGATCTATTATGGTTATATACAATACAAATCACTTGCTTAGTGATGATTAGTGGTCGAGCGGTCTAAGGCGCTTGTACTTATACCCACACCCTATAAACGACTGTATTCCCTCTCTTCCTCTTGCGAGTGATCATAACAATAAACAGACACGCAAAAGGTAAGAATAATCTTTGAATTCATTATTTGGCTTTACACTGTATGTGTATTTAAGTTAAACGATAAGTCTAACATAAATGTGTTTACACGGTGATATAATAGATGAAACTGACAGGCAATGTTTAAAAAATGTTGACTGATCACACTCATTGCATGAAACTTCACTCGACCAAGTCACGAAACTGAAGAATATCACGCCAAATTGATTTACAATCTAATTATCCATGATGTTGTCTGTAATAAGTATGCATACATATATGTAAATAAAATGTTTTGTTTCTGTTGTGTTTTTGAATTAAATTAATTTTATCTAGTCGGTGAAAAAACATTTACTGTATGCCGACTTGCCAATTTTGATATTTGATCTGAATGCGTATCTGCGAGAGTGTCACAAATTGACATACGGGCCTTTTTTATCTGTAGTGTGAATGCAGGTATTGTATCATCTTTTTGTAAACTTTTGAGTTATTGAGGTAAATGTCAGATTTCACGCATAAAATACCTCTCATGTTTTTCGTTATTTCATAACTTAAATTTCCATGTAAATTTTCGGTTCAGTAATACGAATTGATATATTATAAACTTCAGTAATTCAAGTTTTTATCCCCAAAACCATTATAACGGGCCTCAAATTGTTAATTTCAATCTGCACCAAAGTAGTCAGATTTTCCGCTATATCGTGAATCCCGTGAAAATAAAAATAGTCAGAACTCACGCATTAGCCGTGAGTCCCATGAAATTTAGTATTTGGCGGAACATTACCCTACAAATAGACTGGACTAGATATGCCTAGCGCACACCACATTCCGACATTAGACGAATCTATGTCAGACTAATTTTTCTTGCAAGAAATTTATGCTCGTTCGAGGTAAGATATTTATTTGTTAGATTTTTGTATGAATTTTGCATTATGATTTTTGTTTGGTAAATTTTTGTGCATTATACAGAATTTTGTAACATTTACTTTTCGGCATGTGAGTTTGGCTAGTTTCGGTATGTCAGGACTATTTATTAAATTTTTCAGACTTTTGTAAATTATTTCGAAAGAGGAGTCTAAAATGTTTCGTTTACATAAGATGTAAAATTTGTACTGAAATTTGTGTAACATGATAATTGTAAAGTACTCTTTTTCAAAAACTTATGTCAAACATTTCGTTGTTATGGAACGCCGATATTGTATTGCACTGTAATGTATACATCTATATTGCAAGTCTAGTACTGTGTATGTAATATATTATTGTAATATGAAATTGTGTGCCAGTCTATAGCATATACATACAATGTCCGTTTTGCTGTATGGCATTTGATGCTATATCGATGCCAACTATGATATAACGTTTGATTTACATGGAATTTTGTTAATTTGTAGTTGTAAATAATAGCTGCAGTTTATCATTTCCGTATCTATAATTTTTCATCATAAACTTTTCATATCTTTGTCATGCTTTAACTTTAGTCTTTTAAGTAATTAATTTTTGTAATAAGGGAAGTAATAAGTGACGTATTTTAATCACGTGACGTCTGAACTTAGTAGCACATATATTTTGTATAAGTAGCACGTATTACTTATGGGAGCCTACGGGGGAGTTTTATGCCCTGACTTATTTGTTTTACTATGGTGCTTACCATATGTTATATATTTTAGCTTCTTCCGCCAGACGATTTTACCTGGTGATGTCATAACCCGGAAGTACAATGCCCGAGGTTCACTTGTCTTCATTGGCCTGGATGTGATTTTCCCTGCGCAGAGCTTTCGTCCCATGGTTGTGCCGAAAACCGCAAAGACGCTGATTTTTGTTATCCTCTGAAGTCAGCTGAAGTCAGCTCAGGGATGCAATCACCTACCACCATAGGGAGCCAAAAACGGAATCAAGGTATTCACGATTTAAAGGGACTTGATTTGAAGATATGTGATATATTTTTGTGCTACTTAAAGTTCGAAATTAACAGAAACAACTGTGCCACGTCACGTTAAAATGGAACTGTCAGTGATAGAACTTTGTATCTAGAGATACTGAACTTTTTTTTTCTTATAATCAGTTTCTTTTCTACATATCATTTATTCATTGTTAATAATCATTTTATGTAAATTTGTAAATATTGTAAAGGGTGTTGATTTGTTCTGATAGTTATTGTCGCCGGTACGGCCATTCTTGTCACAGAGAGATACTGTATTCCATATTGCGAGTACAATAGGAGATTTATGAAAAGGCGTAAATGAAATGAAAAAAAAATCACACGAAGAAATGTTACCTTACGTTTTCAAAATATCGATGATATGAGACAGGAGAGGACTATAGGCTGAACCCTGTCTGTCTGTCCGTCTGCAATAAAATGATCCTCTGATTATAAAAAAAAAAAATATTTCACCCGCAAGTATCCTGCGAATGGACGTATAAATAGAAAAGGATAACGAAAACATTTACTTTATGGTAAATCTGTCTACAAGATTCAAAAGTAGTACAAAATAGTTGAATGGCCTAATGGTTTAACTACCAGATTCCCCTTTCCCCAATAATAAAATAAACATGTTATCGTTATAAATACAGCATGTGCGGGTACTTTAGACTATATGTCATTTCCGAATCTATTTGTTATCAATGTAATAATCGCAAGTTTACTCACCGAATCGAGATGTTTGGACACAAAAAAAGTTACAACGGGAAGTGTTGCGCGCACCTGTCAATGACGTACTATACCACCTCTGTTTTTATGCCAACAATATAAATTTTTATTCCGCCCCAGCCTCGACACAAAAAAAAGAACGACATTTATTTATATCAGCCGGTGACAATGTAAACAATTAAGGTGTAAAATTCGGCAAATATTAACGATAATTTTCCTAATCATTTCAAGCCCAGAAAGGACAAAATATTTTGAAAGACTGGTAACAGCAAAATGTTCGACCTCTTAAATGATTTTCTGTCGGAAAAATGGGACAATAAATCTCAGGAGCAGACGATGACTTTAATTTGCATATCGATTCCTTTTCCGGCAGAAATAAACACAGCCTGAGTGTGACGTCAAAAAAAAAACTCTCATGAGAAATGTCAGTTGATGTTAAGTTTGCTACTGTTTAGAACTGAGGAACACCTTAATATTGAATGAAATTTACCAACTCTTTATGGGAAACTTAACTACAAAAAGATGATTAGGATAATACAAGCATATTTTGGTTTGATGATTTTGCATGAACTTTGATTGGTGCATATAGAACACAGTGGGGCACCACCTCGGAACGGTTAGTGGCAAAAACATCCGTAGGGAGATTAAACCGGTTTATGGTGCGCACCAAACCTCACTTTTAACCACATCATTTTCAAAGACACGGGACCGTGGAAATAAAGGTAAACCCCGCCAGGTGAATCTTTAACACTCGTAATAGAAACAAAAAGTCATGGCATGTAAAACACAGACATGCCCCTGTATATGCAAACCTTAGGAAACAAAAACATATGTACTCATTGCCTGTGCAGAACAAAGAGCAGAAAGAGAAACACCCTTAAGGGCCCAACAAAACAGACTAGAAGACTATCATAGAGTCCTACCCCTGTTCCGTCAGACACAATCTAAGAGGAAAGCGTAGTTTCCAACTGTTTACGGGTTGAACACTTAATATGCGGTATGTCTCAAAACTATTGGGTCGTAACCTCTCTTACTAAAAGGCCTCTTTAAATTCCTATTGAATTTTAAAACCAATCAGAATTACAATAGTCAAGTGTAGCAGAATTTTTACGCAATTTGTAATAACGGTAGCCTTGCTGAAGAAGCTTACTTATAATATGTTGATTACGTTCATTGAAATCCAAATCTTTGACATGACTACACGCTCTAGAAAACCCAATTAACTGAGAAATATATACCCCATAAAACGTACCCTGAGGTACATTCCCATCCAAATGGGGAAAATTTGCAATACTAAAATTAAAATCATCCCTCATAAATTTTGTTATGTATAATATTATTATAAATAGAGAGATGCAAATCTAAAAATGAAGCATTAGTATCCGTATTGTTAGTTATAATTAAGTGAAGCTCCCTAGGATAAAAAAGAAAAAAAAGTGGAAACTTCACAGGTCGATTAGACTAGCTCCTAGACTATGATATATCTTTTTACATTTTTATGATTGAATGTAGTGAACTGAGCCAGTCTATATCCTATGTCCAATATCATAGTCTAGTACAATCCGAAAATTCACAAACCTCTTTTTAGGTTTGTTATCAATCAATGTCAAGAACTGACCACAGCCATACTGATAGAGATCAGTGGTTTACTGCCATATGTTTATGCAATTCATTGAGACCATCTGGTACCTTGGGTTTACATTTTAAGGCAGGGGTCAGCTTTCATTTCTCTGTATTGGTACTTGCAGTTAGATTTGAAAATTTGAAAGATACACTTCCTATGGCTTGTCATTAAATGGACATAAGGAATTAAACTGTAATCGAACAATAAAGGAGTAGAACAGATGTGTTTTTCCCCCCGAACTGGTAGCGGAAAAAGTTAGCTTTTGCGATATTTGTGTTAAAACCTTGAACGTTAATAGACGGAATGCACAAATTCAATAATATAGTGGTGCATTAATGAATATCCCGGTTCAGGGGATGAATAATGCATATTGAAGTGTTGTATTTGAAGGACAGTGAAACACAAGTACACCAGGCATATAAATCTGCAATCTTGCTCTGAGAATATTCGGACAGAATGCTTTCATTTCTTGTTATCCTGTATTCTGTTAGTTAGAAGGTCTATGGCTTTTCTGAAAGATTTTTTAGCTTTAAAAATGTGTATGTAAATACATGAAAGCATATTTTTTACATCAAAATTGGTATTTCTGCAGGCGATAGAAAAGTCTCAAAGTTAGAAATACATTTAAGCTTATAATTCTTGTATGTTTCTTATTTGTGCAAATTTCACATTTAGCATACTATATTCTTCAGTTAACTCCAGTTAGTTATCTAATGCTTTACAAATCAAGAAAACCCCATACTTGTATCCTCTTTCGTAAAGATTAGCAGAGCCAAATGTTTGAAATAAAATTAATTGATTTGTGAAAAATATAATGTTAAATAGAGACATTTGGTTTCAAAATGTTTTTTTGTGTTTTTAGTTGACAATAGTATAGTTTTATTCATGGAAGGCTTGTTCAGTTTACCAAATACTTCATTTTATTGTCAAAAATGTTTAATACTCTAAATACAAGTAAGCATTTGATATTTCGGATAAAATATATAGCATTAGGAAGTTAACATTATAACTCCGCCCTTTCATTTGAAAAATGCCACATGCCAAATGCAAAATATTTAATGCCATAATTATGCTAAATCTTAAACATTGAGTCATAATTGTCAAATGCGATAGCAAAACAATACTGTGGAAGGACAGTGCGACATGCTAATTTCCAAATGCTAAATGACAAATAATTTGATAAAAAATAACATTTAGCATTAAATAATATGAATTTAGCATAAAGTTATTGGTATTTAGCATTAAAACTGACATTCGGCAATTAGCATGGCGCACAGGCCCTCCATACAAAGCTCAATACTAACATGCATTGTCGGATGTTGGCATGACATGGTAGAACATTTTTCAGATCAGACTCATAAGACATAATGCAGATCTTTATTTCATAAAATCAAAGGACAATTAGAATTATCTTTCAGCATTATAGACATCAGATGTTTGAAATTTTCGCATTTATTATGAGAGCAAGAATATTGTATTTAGCTATTAAAATTAGATATCTGGCAATAAGAATGGTGCACCAGCCTTCCATATATGCATCGGCCTTCAATAGTTTTGTTATTTATCAATCTTTGTTAAGACAATAAAACTAATCTTTTTTGTTTGGTGCTGCAGTGACTGCAGTACGGTGCTTGGTCACTGAATAGAAATCATTTTTGCTGACATTTGTTTCTTTTAATTTTGGTACAGCTTTCTTATAATTTTGTCTATATCTGCTGGCTTTCCAATGGGACAACAAGTCTCGGTTTTATTAACATCTTTGAAAAGTTTTATATGGTAGCAATCATAATCTTCCTCTTTGCCACATAATAATTACCAAGCAGTTTCTTTATCGTTTGAATAAACTTGAACTCAACATATCTTTTAAAATGTGCTTTTGACAATGACATGCTGTAAGAAACTTTTAAAATCCATTCTTCAGTTTCAGAATTTTAATGATTAGAATAATCCTTTAAATAATATAAACATGTTATTGTTAATAAATACATTTGCAAGATGACCCATCAAGATTTCAAAAGTAGCAGAATGGTTTATTCTAGATGAGAATGGTTCTTCAGTTATCTCCATTAAAAATCAGTTAGGTAAACAGATTTATGATCAGCAGTGTAACACTTGACCACTAGCATGATGTACCAAATTATCCACGGGTAATCTAATAGCCATAGGTGCCAATCATCTCTCTGAGAGCATTTCGGATTGTACTAGACTGATAATTTCAACATCAGTCCTGTGTGAAAATCTCTAAAATAGACTGGCTTTTGTCTCTATGAAATTGAATTCGTCAAAAAAGGGAAAAATATAGAAATATAGTTATTATCAGTCTAGTGGCTAGTCTACAGGTCGATCAACACGACAAAAACAAAAATGTTGCAGGCTCGGTTTGATTGAACCTGTTCATGGACGGTAGTGGAAATGCATGCTACCGTCCACGCCCTCTAGTCCCGGGTTGAGCAAAACTCAACATTTACACATGCTAAAAGTACAAAAAGCAATTTAGAGACATCCGCAGATGTAGTCAAACGGCGGTGAACATGGAACCTTCAATGATACACGTGTTGAGGCGTGTAATTCCATGAAGAGCGGCGTTTGGTCCCCAGATAAAAACTGGAATTTAGTATAGTTCATAACAATACAAAACCAAATCTGTGACAAGGGGTGCACAATTCCAATTACTTGTCTTAAAACTGCATTCGTAAACATGATGTAAACCTTGTTCAATAAAAAGGAAAGGCATTACAAACTTCCTCACAGGTCCACATCGTATAATGTTTAATAATACTGCTAGTAAAAAAAGTTTTAACAAAATAGCAAGCGAGAAACGTAGCATTCTACCTTGTAAAAGGCTTTTGCGTTAGGGCAGTTAGTTTTTCTTGTATTAAATTATGTCGTAAAGTGGTATACAAAGTAGAAACATCGTATGTACTGACTGTCAACTTTAGGTCAAGTAAACATGTCGGTAATTTTCTGAGCTGGTAGGAAAATGTAGTGTTTTGTTGGATAAGTTTCATATTCCTTGATAGGAATAATCATGTTAAAGCTATAAAGCAATACAATGTTGGACTTTCAATGATTGGATACGAAAAGTAATTGATAGAAGGTAAAACTTCACATTTTATTGACATTTTATTGAAGAACAAAGGAAATATCGTTTCGCGCCAGATCTCAAATGCCGAACAAAAGGAGACGCCAACGCAGTAAATCTTCTCCAGGAAACGCGATAGACTTAAACTAAAGGCTGTGCAATCAGATAATATTTCAGATTGGAATAACTTCAAACGAGTTAAAAATAAAGTAAATAATATGAAAAAGCATACCCAAGAAATATTTTTAATAACATTGAGTTTTCACTACACGATTTAATTAATTGAAATCCTCCAGTATTGGAAACTGGTAAAATTGCTTATTAAAGAAAATTCGACAAAATGCGATAAAATACCACCACTTAAGAATGAAGATTCCTTTTATTCTGTTTCTGATGACGAAATAGCCAATGCCTTAAACAATTATTTTGTTTCAATATCTACAATTGATGACTCTCAGTCTGAACTTCCAGATTTTGTTTCAATTAACAATATAAATATCACAGAATTTTCTGATGTTCTCTCCGACTTAGTAATTAAAAAAGCAAGTGGATCTGATAAAATAAGCCATCGCATGCTGAAAGAAACCGCTAAAACATTATGTCAGCCTCTTTGCATTATTTTAACAGGTCAATACAAGAAACCTCATATCCAAATAGTCTTAAACCAGCTAATGTAATGCCGTTGTTTAAAAGGGTGACAAAGACATTCCATCCAACTACAGACCAATTTCTTTAATCAGTTGTCTTAGTAAGATCATGGAAAGAGTAATCTTCAAACACTTATACACTTATTTTCACTCAAATAACCTCATTTACAAATATCAGTCAGGTTTTCTTCCTGGTCATTCAACTGTATATCAACTAATTGATATATATTATCAAATTTGAAAAGCATTTGATGAGAAAAAAAGAACAACACTTGTATTGTCTTTTTTGATATATCAAAAGCATTTGACAGGGTATGGCATTCTGGTCTTTTACAAAAAATAAGACAATACAGTGTTATAGGCAAACTTAACAAATGGATTGATAATTATTTTAGTGACAAAATGCAAAGAGTATTTGTAGGATCTTCATTTTATGAAACAAAATACATAAATGCCAGCGTTTCTCAAGGCTCTGTGCTTGGCCCTGTCTTATTTCTAATATATGTTAATGATATAGCTGATCCTTTAGTAAGTGCTGCACTAATTTTTGCAGATGACAGCAGCCTTGCAGTATCATCTTTCGATACAAACACAATTGAATAAACGCTTAATTCAGACCTTCAAAAAATTTAAGGTCAAAACAATGGTTGGTAAATTTTAATCCGCTAAAACAGATGTTGTTACGTTTTCCTTGGCTGATAGATCACTCCCAAAATTAGTCTTTAATAGTCCAGCACCATAAGCAACTAGGGGTAACGTTAAGTAATGTTGGCTCTTGGCATGAACATATTTCTAACATAACGTCTTTAGCATCGAAAGTCCTAGACTCAATGCAAATGTTAAAATTCAAATTAATACGTGCTACACCTAGTCAAATATATATTTCCTATCTAAGACCTATCCGTGGTTTGGGATAGCTGCACTGTTTTTGAAAAAGAATCCTTAAAAAAATAAGATGCAATATGAAGCTGCAAGGGTAGTAACTGGTATTACACGTTCTGTTTCAATCAATAGATTATTAAATGAAATTGGCTGGGTGTCTCTTTCAGACAGACGTAAAATGCAAAAATTCATATTAGTATACAAACAAAAACATGGTCTATTACCATTATATCTCTCTGACTTATTTCCGCCTATGGTTAATGAAACTAATCCTTATAACCTGAGAAACAATTTTTCATCAATTCAAAGACAAACAGCAATTTGCTCCAAATCAATGATACCCTCTTCTATTAAACTATGGAATGAACTAGACCAAAATACTAGAGCTTCACCTACACTTTCAAATTTCAAACCATCATTAAGGGACCATTTTAAATCATCGGATGTACCAAAATATTTTAAGTGGTGAAAGAATCTCTTCAGTTTGCCATGCTCGAATCAGAAACCTATGCAGCAATTTAAATGCAGGCTTGTTTAAAAATCACTTAATACAAAACCCTACATGTGACTGCGGTTGTGGTGTTGAAGACGCTGAACATTTTTTGTTCAAGTGTAAACAATTAACATTACAGAGGCGTAATTTATTCTTAGCAACTAGAATCTTTCATCCTTTGAGCACAGATAAACTATTGTTTGGAAACGAACAATTAACTGATGCTGAA